>NW_012026805.1:756359-807827 GCF_000956235.1 Wasmannia auropunctata
GGGAGGAGAAAAAAGTACAGCGAGCGGTAACAGCCGCGTGGGACGTAATTAGGACACTTAACGTTATCATCTTGAATTCCGAACGGACGGAACACAGCCACCGTTTTCCACTTATAGGAACACGACTTGTGCAATGCGCCGCCGAGCGAATTTACCTCGCTCGTTACACGCCGCGTATACTTTATAAGGAGCGTTAAAAGATAAAGTTTTGCTGTTTCTCATACCATGCTTTCGCGTGGATCATTGACTGTGGTTTCGATTAGACATACTCGTATGAGCTAGTATCTTGATACTTTTAATACTAAATCTTTATGATTAAATGTAATTATTACTAAATTATGCCGAAACTTTTTTTGATTTTAAAATGATTGCAAAAGCTTAATTTTTATGCTTACATTGCTTGTCTTGTGTTTTTAAATATAATTACACATTTCGTTATTTGCAACACTCTAGAAATACAACATTTTTAGTCTAAAAGTTAAAAATAATGTAAAAATAGCAACAGATTTTTGTATTAGCGGTTTTATTTCTTACATTCAAATAAAAAAGGAATATACTAGAAAAAGAGGCATTGTAAAGAAAAAAATTGAGCGCTGCTCGAGCTTATTTTACAGAATGTGATTTACAATTTTTTTGTCTTTTTTAAATAGATGTATCGATCATTGTACTTATAAAATTTTTTGCACATAGATATCGCATTATACATATTTATATCGCTCGATGTGACTCCGTGATGCAACCATAAAAATTTACGTGGAGTTTTTCTTTCTCTTTATTGCGATTTATTTTTATAGAACTACTTATCGTATGGTTTATTTTCGATTGTAATCTATTGTGACAATTTACTGCTCGCTTTCTGGATCAGTCGAAGTGTTAAATAGGTAAATCTTGATGCTTTAAGACATTTCTAATTTTTTTGCGATAATTATAATTAAAATATAGTTGAGATTTCTGTATGATCGATATTATTGAATTGTTATTATAGTCTATATTTCCGTCTTTCGAAAACGAAATACCATCAGGCAGGGATGTAGTTGTTATACATATGGTATACTAGGCAAGGATCATTTTCATTAGATAGGAACGATGCCAACAACTAGATCACACTAGGGAGGAAATAGACGGATCGTCGCCACCTCGATGTAATCTAGTAGGAAACCGCCGGTGTTAATTCCGAGAGTCATTCGAAGAACACGTTAGACATCTTCTCTGTCGCGGGGTAAGATGTACATACATTCAAATCCCAGCTCGTATTTGCACAAAATTAGTTTGGTTTTTGACAATCATTGAACCTCTGTGCCGTATAGTTATTTGTGGTTTCATGCTATCTAACGCGTATTTTTTAATCAGATTTTTTTAACGTACTTGTTGTTATGATGAACGAGTCTGGCAAACACATATATTATTTCCTCAGAAATACTCCGGATTAACTTTCCACGTGATTAAAAAACTACCTATTGTGCGCACTGACTGCCCACAAAAGCTGCAATATATAACAAATAATCGAGAACTCGCGGCAACATTGCACAATATCTTGCACGAAGAATGAGAGAAATTAATACAAAAAAAAATATATATACGCGTATAATAATCCGCGAAACGAGAGACGGGCTCGCGTAGGAGGTTGCACTCGAAAAGCCATGCCTCTCGTACATCCGGCAGGCCATGTAACACGGCACTTCGGAAGGAAGGATTTACGAGCATGGTTTTCACGTTCACCGATGACTCGTGTACCGGTAACGCGCGTTCCACGGATTCTTCTTCGCACTTCTGGCCGCACGCACGCACGCACGCACGCACGAATGCACAAATGAACGTCTCGATGAGCATCCACGTGTTCATGGATAAGAGAGAAGGCGAAAATACATCGCGGCAATTAACCTGACGTCAAGATGCGCGCTCGCGATATCGGGCTCTGCCTGACTTCGCCTTCGTTGCCTGGAAGAATCGCGAGCGCGATCAGCGATATATCATCGTTTCCGCGCGCTGGAGAAAGTGGACTTTTAAAAGCGCAGTCTCGTGGCGCAAAAAGAACGCGCATGCATGCATGAAGCTTTTGCCTTTCGGGAAAACATGCAATGCCTTATAGGACTTTCGATTTTTAAATGATGGCGTTTCACAACCGCGTGACTTTCGACTATCATTTTGACTATCTTATCGGATAATGTGATAGTCCGAGTTATACGAAATGTGTATTTTTGCACCTGTGATGCACAAATATTTTTTACGTGCCATATTTATGTTTCATAAAAATAGAAATATTTCCATAGAATTGTAAAAAATATCCTGCTTGAAAAACATTTATCTTGGTTTGTAAGAAAAATTTCTTTCTCGATTATAAAACTATCGTGAACGTTTGTTTGCTTTCTTCCTAATTTTTATTTGTAACCATTATTTCCAGAAGATAACTTTCAACAACGCATATTATGCACTGCATTGAGCAAATTATATGTTCCGGTGAAACCGTGAAATTGCTCCCGAACTCGAACGCTAACAACTTCCTCGGTCAAAGTATAATTTTGCGAAGCATTTGTTCGAAAGTCGATTGCGCGCATTAATTAACGACAGTTTAACGGTAACGGTACTATTGCGTTATTAGAAATTCAGTGATTTTATTGAATTTTGTGCATATATAGTAATAAAATAATATATATATATATATATATTTATATTATTTTGATTTTATTATTAATTAAGAAAAAAATGAGAATCCATTGATTGGATCAATCATTTTATATATCCCAAAACCGATGCTTATTTCCGTAGATCCAATATCATCCAGTTATATTTTTAGAGAAAGTACCGTAATATTATATACTCGTAACATTACATTTTCTAAAAGTCTGATAATTCTTCGTTTTATCAGATTGCTGTTCACATTTAAAATCAACACGAAGTATTTTGTGCAAAGTATTAAAGTTGAAATCAAACAGCTGCTGTATTTTTAATAAGTTATTAGTCGCATATCATGCTGGAATAATTAACAACTTTATTTTTAGCTTAGTATTTTCCTATCTACTTCGTAGTATCTCTGCCTTTCGCTGCTTACAAACAACGATATAATTCCTACGCAAAAGCAGGAATTCAAATCTCTCGAATGCATTTCGAAGTATTACAATGCTTAATTTATAGTCAAACAATTGCGGCTTTTAAGGATTTCCAAGAATCCAAGAAATCGAGAAAAGCTGTGGTACAAAATCAAAAGTCAGAGAGCATCAGAAAATGAATCATGTATAAAAATACTCGGGAATAAAACTGAACATCAGAATAAAATATGAGTATTCAAAGATTTTTGATGTTGGGAATAGAAAAAAGTAGATAAAAGTAGGATGAAATTTTTTTATGGATCAATAAATTATAAATTTAAAAAAGTTCCAAAGATACAAACATCATAAAATCTTTAAAATGTGTCTGCCTTTTTAAACCAGATATCAAAAAGTTTCTTTTAACTTTATAATAACTTGTTTTTGTATTCCTCTAGCGATTGTATCTATATTACATTTTATATGCATCTACGCGTCTTCCGGTTGTATAAAATGTCTTCCGGTTTATATAAAATTCATATATCGAGTAAAACCGGGGAGATGGAAATGCTTCCATATATAACATCTCTTTTCTTCATATCTCTAACGGTATCTGATAATAACTTGGCAAACAGACTGATTTGGGTTAAATTTCGTACCGACGTCCGACGTACTTTTCATGCATGACCTTACACACGTTATACATGCCATGGTTCACGGCAAGCAAACGCTTCCGTAGACATTTCTCGCTATGTTTGCTCACGTTGCACAGTATAGGGGTGTAGCGCCGCGATATTTACAGTAACCGGCAACGAGTCATCCAGCCGCAGCTTCCGGTCGTGTGCAAATAGGACGATTTTCGCGCTACTCCTGAAGGCATCATCAAGTTATAAACGCGGTAACGCCTTCGGCCTAGATTCTAGAGCATGAACTTATCGGGAGCGCGAGGCGGTAAGCGCGCGCGCGCGCTATCATTGCGCAAGCAACGGCTCACAATGCCTTCGGATCGGGCAAAAAGTACGCGGTGAGCGAGCGAACGAGCGAGCCGGCAGCAGGCCGGCCTATTCCGCCGATCGAATTATCGAGGGGATTGGTCGCGATCGGTCTGGTGCCCGTTGCCGGGTCGCAATGCAAGCGAGAGCCGTGCCACAACTTTATCGTGAAAAGGAAATCGGCTGATGAAAATCTTAGTTTCGATTGCTGCACTCTCTTATCGTGTATCGCGTTGCTAATCAAGGCCAGGGTTGGATCCTACGTTAGATTTACTTATTGGATGTCGCCTACCTTGTAATCTCTAACCTTTGATATCTCGTGAGATCGTTTAACGAGTTCGACAATGCAACTGTTTCACGTTTAAGAGGGTGTTGAAAGGTCGGAAAAATTGCACGAGATCGATAAAACAGTGTCTGTTCAATTTCAATGGTATCTCTAAATGAACTTCTTACAATATCTCCTGTCTTACTCAAACACGTGCATGTTGTTCTTATTTAACTTATTGAAGTATCTTGCAAAATCCGACACTTACTGCTAGACGCTTTGTTTATCATTCCTATCTTAGCTAAGCGTACAAATTATCATAAATTGCAGTCGTGAGGACTTCTTTTTTTCCTAGGCTTACAATCGTAGCTCAAAAGGCTTTGTATTTTTTTGTTCATGTAATCCGATTTGGGGGACGTAAGCATTCTGTACATATGAGCTACAGAACTTTTACACTAATAAAATGTTTATGTCAAGTGAAAGCAATTTTTTAATTTTTTTTTTTGTTTTTACTACAAATTCCTTCGTCCCCCGAATACATTTTATGTCTATTTCAATCCTGTGAAAGGGTTTCAATTCCGTTTTGTCATTTCGGAGAAATCTTTACGGCTGCAATGTGTCGGTAATTCCGACCTTTCAGCATCCTCTTAAGTTGTTATAAAATTATCGCATATTTTAGAAGGCATGATTCTTGTAAAAGTAGTAATAAAGTGAAAGCGTAAAATTCAGTTTTATGGTTTGTAGAACCTTGAAACGCGAGTTTTTTCACACTTCTATACATCTGTTTGTAAAGTTACAAATCAATATACAACGGATGATCAAATATACTTGTGTGATCAAATTAATTAATGTACTATACATCGCTACTATTTTGAAATGATCATTGTTCTTCAAATATTCTTAAAATTTATATAAAAAGGCGTTTTATTATAATATATATAAAAGTAATTTATAAGTAGTTTCTTAAAATAACAAAATATTTTTTTAAGGACATTTTCTTTTGTAGTTTTATTGCAAGCAATGCAGAATAATAAATCGTAATTTCCACTCACGAAGTCGAAATCCTGGAAATTCAACCGGGAGAAATCCTCTTTAAGCTCATCATGCATACACTGCGATCTCCGGACTACTAAAATGGGGGAAAGCTGTACTAACTGTAAAGTTATAAAATTAATCCGGAAAAATATATAATAATATATAATTGTATATAAATTTTATATATTAAGTATACATAGAAATATATATATATAGGTATATAAAATTTATCAAAAAAATATATAAAAGATTCTCCGAATTTAATAAAAAAATAACGTTTTGTAAACATTTTAACGCAAAATACAACACAAAATATATCAGTTCTTTGAGAAAAAGAGAGAGAACACAAAGATTTCAAAAAGTTATTCTTTAGTCAATATTATCAATTTGCGAACTTAACTAGTGTAAAAAAGTAGTATTTGAAGATAAAATATTCTTAAAATGGACTTTCTCTGGTCTATGAATTTTATACGCTGCACCAAGCAGCAAATTAAAAAGACTATAGAACTTCTTTCTTCGCTTAGTTTCAAGCCCCGACTTCTCTTTAATGGGACCTTTTGTTTGTCTCGAAAAGTTTTTAAGGGACTGATTATGTTCCTAGAGAAACTTTCCAACGAAAAGCCCGAATTTCCTAGCTCGATTCGCCGATTAGAAGAGTAGCCTCGAGTCTCTCTCGTTTCTGAGATATCGTACGGTGAGAAAGTAAAAAGCTCTCTCTCTCTCTCTCTCTCCGTCGACCGGGACCCGAGCCGCCATATAATAGATATCCAGCCTAATCGCGAACGTTATCGATCGCGACCGAGGTATATAGGGGAGTATTGGTCGATCGAACATGCCGTTCGTTATTTACCGCTTTTGCCTTGTTGCAACGGCAACGGCGCGATTGCAGAGCGATTGCAGTCGAAAGGGAAATCGACCGCGTTTACGCTCGCAGGCGAAAATCCACGGGAAATCTGACAAGCCGCGGACGCGTGTATCTTCGTCCGAGATTGCGAGGCGGCGTCCGTTTTTTAACGACTCGCGGCGACGACATCAATTCTGATTGCATTTCCACTATAGATAATAAATCCGTTTGTAAGACGCTGGGCGTTGTATTTTTTTCCCCCCCTTTTTTTGATGAAGGATACGTCGACGAAACGACGGAATGGACAATTTCCGACAGTCTTTATGGGTCGTTAAAGCGTAAAAGATCGTCCCCACCCTGGGGAAGGGTAACGTCGGGATTTTGTCAGCGCGCGACGGAGGTAGCGGAGAATGAAAGATGCCGTCGTTGGCGGGGACGGCAACTGCCGCTCTTGCGAGCGCACAAATACATGCATTATCGGCTGACGTGTATTACGCTGGAAAGTATTATTACGAAGAGAAAGAGAAACAATAGAGAAATACGCTACGGGCGGCTACGAATGAATGATTTTGCGCACGCCGTATATGAATATTTCGCGCGTTTTTAAAAGCCAAAAGAGCTTACGTTGATTTGCAATTATGAAATCTGCTGGTTCGTTTTTCCCCCTTCTTCAGAAAGCACGGGTGTTTTAGCAAATGCAAAAGAATACGCTGTCATTTATAAGTGAATCTGATGGTATTTTGTATTGCATATCGTATAAATTATGCTAAATTGAAAAAAAATACACGAAGGGGTGCAATAAATAAAAGAGATGCTGCCTTTACGTAATTCCCTGTTTCGAAAGTTCCGCGCGTTTCATAGAGAACGATAATATTGTACGACAAACTGTTCTCGTAGTTTCAGCAAATTGGGAACGACTTGAACCGCATCGCGTCAAAAGTTTCTGCATGCCGGGAAAGTTTTGCGGCACTTTAAAGCGTCGCGCGGTTACGTCAGTATAGAAGCGGGCAGAAACGTTCCTCAACGTATATCTCCCACTTGCGCGTTAGAGCAATGCAGCCGGGCGTTTTTTTGCCTGGGATTTTATAGCTCGTAATCGTCCGGACGTTAGGACTCTAGTTAGAATAGCTATTACACGACACGAGGAATTCAGGTTTCACGTGCTTCTGCACTGTCTATCCTGTCCCTTTTGTTTCTCTCGATTCTCGCGGTTATTTATTTTGTCTCGGCTCGTTCAGCGTAACATGTGTTTCTTCTCTAAGCGAATTTATCTTATTGTTAATATTAACACGTACGTGAGCAGTAAACTGTTTCCACTGTCGCGTTTACGCCGGTTTTAACTAAGTTTTTTTTATTTTTATAGTGGCGTCCGGAGAGGCATCGTTTCATATTTTTCTTGGCTGTTTGCGCGGTGAATTAAAATCCCTACAGAAGAAGCTTTATCGGGCAGGATTGCATGATTGATCTGTTAAACTCAAGAGAGCCTCGTCCTGCACGTTGCCCTTTTTATCACGACTACAAGTGTGTCACACACAATAACTATTATTTGGCGTGTGGGAAGGCCGGAGAACGCGAACGCGAACGCGAACGTGAGTCAGTGAAATTGCGATGCGGATAACTGACGTAACGTTACCGTCAGCCGAAATGTACTTACGTTACTTAGCGCCGGATGCTGCGCTACAGGAAAGGCGGGTTTTAATGACGCAGTAACGGCCGTCCCGGCCCGTAAAACTGCGAAATTAGTTGACTACCGGCCGCGGTCGTTTCCTTACGCGGCGTTACGGAGAAAATCAGATATTGAACGTGGAATCTTGTGCGATCGTAAACAGGTAGGCGAGAATGGACAGCGGAGCCCGCGCGATTCTCGGTATACCACGGCCCCCTATCTACAAATAGCAACATACGTAGGTAGGTATATATACACACGCGTGGATATTCGCGTATTGCTTTACTTCGCGGCATTAACAAGAAAAGTCCATTTTTGTGCAATGTCGCATTTATAAACGCAATTCCTGTAAAAGTATCCTCTCTCTCTCTCTTTACTATAATATTTTCATTTTTTTATTTTTTCTCTTAAAAAAAAAAACGAAATTTTTTCTACATATTAATTTACATAAAAACTCGTCTGTTCAATCCTAAACTTTTATCAGCGTAGCATCCCAATGAGAAAATCTTTAGACATTAGTCCTAAAATTTTTTGACGATCTTGATTTATTGGATATTTTAAGACGTAAAACAAAAAAAAAGGATACACGTCAGATTATTCGCACACTGTAAAATGATTTCGATATTGTGCGGTCAATATGAGAGCGTGTGTGTTCGCCGGCGAATGCTCTCGAAATTTATCGGTTTCCACTGTATTACACCGTGTCGTCTTGGGAAACGGCTTCCGCTTCGCGCACCACACGCGAGTCTTATCTTCGACATGAAGCGGATAAAAATGTCTGGAGACATTCGAGGGATGAGACTCGGACATCGCCGTTAACCCTGCACTCCGATATCGTCGGGCGACGCAGTACGCCCTTCTCGTTAGGAGAAAGTAGTGGCTATAAAAAGCGGCTCTTATGACGTGTACGTTGGACTAAAGAGCACCTAGAAGAGTATCGACATCGGACTTTTAGGAGGAGTGCATCCTCATACCGTGACACATCAATTGCAAAAATTGGACGATCGAGTTCATCTCTTAGAAAAATACCGCCGTGTTACCGATACGGGAACAATTGTTAGAATGGATCCGAAACTGTTAGAATTTTATACTTCCAAGAAAGGATTACGACGGTTTGTCTAACGGCTTGTCAAATGTGTGTGCTTGTCAAAAAAAAAAGAACTGGAAAATTAATTTAAAGGACATTTTTTCACGACCCTCTTTCTCAACTTTAAATATATTTGTACGAGAATCAGCGACAAATTGAACAGGTGAATTTGTCAGTGAGACGTATCCCGGAATTTCTCGTGTATCCTGACGTGATCCCTAATCGACAGTTTCGCGCCGCGTGCAGACCGGAAATGATGAGGAGCGAAACGCGGCGAAATCCGTCGCCGTTGCGGTCCACGCGACCAATAGACCCTCCTCGGCTGTCCTGCACCGGTAATATATATACCGATGTCCGCACGCAACGCTACGTGCCGCTCTGTCACGCGCGCATATACGCATACACGGTAGCGTGCGCCTACCAGCACGTATAGACGACGACCAACCGGCCGCCGGCCGGTGCGGTGCGCGGAATGCAGTTATTATTCAACGTTTACGCTCGCCTGCTCGCGAACCAAGTCGCCCCGTCGGAGTCATTAATATGCGAGCAGGTATGTGAGAGAATTGTAGCGTATCCGAGCGCGCGCGCGCGCGCGGAACAGTGCCGACACCGATTTGTTAACTGATTTGTAAAAATAAAAATCGGGGCGAGCGAGACGATGTGAGGAAAATTGGATATGCGGGTTGCACTTGAATTGTACGAAATCTCGGAACTAGAAAAATTCCGCGGTCCAACGTTTTTAGGTGTAACGTCCTTTTTACAGGAAGAGTAATAGATGACAAAATCATTCGCTACACGGAAAGAACGATTTTTTTGAAAGGTCTAAAAATTTTGCTAAAAACAGATCTAAAAATAATTTTTGTCGAACAATCAAAATAATTTGTTGGAATGTTAAAACTGATAAGCATTGCTATAAAACGTTTTGATATTCTAGCAATTATTTTGACTTTTGCACAAAATTATTTTGATTGTTGAACAAAATTATTTTCAGATCTGGATTCAGCAAAATTGTTCTTTCCGTGTATAGATAGGAGAAGGTTGAAATTAATTTATAACGTAATATTACGTTGTAAAATTGGCGCGATTTGTGTAATTTATTTACATAGAACGAACGTTGCATGCGCGTGGTATACATAGTAACCTCGTATTAATGAAGAAATTTTTGAGAAAGTAGAAGTGGGCAGGTATGCTTAACGAGGAGCGTATGGCCATTATTTAACGCCATATCTATATTGTGGGGCACGCTGTTAGCCGCGCTATATAGTCATAAATGGAAAATTAACGAAGACAACCAGGCATTCCGGGCATACCCACGGTCGTTACACGTGCCTGTACTTGAATGCTCGAGAATTTATTTCGCACGGGGCGTTTAATGAGCAGAAGGAGATGACGTTTCGAACTGTTCGTTTCGACTTTTTTTTCTGTACGCTCCAGCCACTCAGATGGAAACCAGAATAACGTGCTCTGTCCATGAGAAAGTCCCGCGGACTTGGCATCTCTATTTACGCGCGTACAACCTCGGACGCGTAATGTAATTTCACATCTATAAATGTCACGTCACTGATAAGTCATCGCGCATATCCATGAGACACATCCGTTTTTTTTCCTCGCTCGAAGCGATCGAGATGCGAATGCGAGATATTATACGCGAGACGTATCGCCTCGATGAACAAACGTGCCGCCTGTAACGCCCCATCTACATAAGTCGCAAACGCACAACGCAAACGCAAACGCGGAGAAAAAAAAAAGAACGAAACGTCAAAAAATAAAAGAAAAGAAAGAGAGAAATGTTCGCGTTTGCGTTGTGCGTTTGCGACTTATGTAGATGGGGCTTAATTCGTTTGCGTTCATTTTGCGCAAAGTAGAGAAGAGTTTTGGCTGCTATAACAATTTGGTTCGATAAACCCTCCTTGCTCCTGTTAACACCCGGCCACAATGCCGCCGCAATACCGCGCATTAAGTGCTAAACGCGTCCGTCTGGTCCAGGATCTTCTATTAGCATTAAGCGCGATTAGAGATGAGAACGCCGGAGTGCGTATCGTGCCGAGCAGAGATCGCAGGCCTCGTCCCGATTGTGTTTTCCTTCGCACGTAACCGCCTGCCGGTTATAAATGGAGGCCAGTAGGATCCAGAGGATCGCCGCCACAGGATGTGTCGGGTGGGAAAACGCGTAACAGATTATTTTCCAATCGTTGATTATAACTCGGCCGAGGTACCGTTCGCCAGATTATGGTACTTGCGGATCAACAATTGCGTAATGCAACAGCTATCAATTTCTGTCACTGCTTATGTAAACTGCGCACGGAGATCATAATCGCAAGGAGAGCTCATTCCTAGCATACTTTGCTTTAAATATATGCTTATCAGAAAAGACTTATTAACGCGTCGTTTCGCGTACTGGCTCGGCCCAAGTGATATAACCGGAACAGAGCAATTATCTGCCAATTTTACTCGCGCCCGGTGTTCGCCACGTTAAAATTACGCGCCATACCCGCCGCGGTTTCCTATTTCCTCGCAAATTAATCCGGCTGACAGCGAGCGAGTCACGACGAGTGGGCCAAAACGCGGATTTCCTAATAGGTACAGTTAAGTAATGAAGGCAACGCGCTCCGAAAACCTTTTTCTCGCCGGCATTGCCACAACGTTCTTTCCTGCAACGTGACTATGAATTGGTAATTAGCTACTGAATTACATTGCGCTTTATGATCGCGTGATGTCCGCCAGCTCGCGACAGTCGTATAAGTAAAAGGTGCATTAATGAATCTCTTTATTTTTTCCTGTAGAATCTACGTCAGATAGATCGATCGTGCATACATAATGTAAACTTTTACATTTGAAAATAGATACGCTAGGTAAGTTCCTGATATTTGCTCTTTGTTATTACTAATTAAATTATTTTAGGTAAAAAATTATGCAGTTTAATAATGCAATTAATAATTATTTTTTATGCGATTTTCTTCATAGTACTTAAAATATTTTTCTTTATTTATTTTAAAATTTACAGCTATGTATTCTTGCATACTTTCATATCTGTACTGTGCCCGATCATTAAAATATACCATTATGTCATAAATATATATAGCGATATTTAATTAGTCCTTATATAATCTCTGCAGATTTATATTACCCGTGAAAACACGCATAATCAAGACTGAAAATAAAGCTGTCCTATATAAAGATATTGTCAAGACAAAAGCACAAATAAATTTAAAAAATTTATGTGTTTAAACATTTTAACATTAATAAGTTTTATTTCAATATTTTTTTTGCTAGCCGTATAGTATTTTTTAAATAAAAAATCACATCATTGCTTTACTTAGAACGGCAGTAGATTATTTGATTAATTGTAATCACGAAATAATATTTATACGTCTACTAAATTCTCTGATTAGTAGTGAACTAATCTTCGGAAAGTGGCTCGTGCGATCAAACACAGATGGGTCGAGAAGATTGCGTTTACGTTCTTATTGTCCTTTGATCAATAGATATACGCTTCAGTTAATGAATAGCTGCGAAGACTCCTGTATACTTTCGAAGAACGATCAATTTGATTAGACTTTTAGATATCGACTGATTGTGTATCGATGTCCGAATGGAACTTTCCTAACTTCGGGAAAACTTCTCCGTGGAGATTTTGTATATCGGAACCTTTAAGCTGTTGCTATGGAAATAAATATCGAACAGTAAATTCGATCTCAATTCTATGAAGCAGAAACCCGAAGTTTAAGTACGTTGCAAATAAAGTATAAGAATGTCGATATTTTTATAATCTATATATAAAAGAGCTTTATGTTGAGTAATATTTATCGTTCCCAACGATATTCACGAATCATGTGCGAATAAGTAATACACATGTTAGATGTAAGATGTTAAATTTTTCATAGGAAATATGATTTTCATGAGCCAATGAGATACATTATTTAATGTTTTTCAATCTTGTGATAAAAATGCGTCTCAGTTATGTCAATCACATCCATCGATAGTAGTCTTCAGGAGCAGTATGAAACGTACTATATCTTCTTACAAACAGACGTATATATCCACGCCACTGCAAGAAAGCTAAACTTACAGATCGTATAAAAAGATAAACTGCAGCATTAATCTTAACGCTAAAGATGTCGGACAACAACTGGGCCGGGAGAATAACGACTGTTGGGTCAGGTACAAATTGTCGGCGGTTGTTGCTTCGGGAGAAACGTTTAATCCAGAAGAGAACGAGGCAAGGAGTCCCACGACTGGCGTCTAATGCAAAAGTACTATATGCGTGAATATGCGTGACCGTGCGGCTAACATAGAACACGGAAATTATAGCCTGGTCACCGGCTGTGTTGCACGCCGCCGCTGAGGTTCGTTCTTTTCAGCTACACTTTCTACGCTGGTTTCTTTTTTTTTACATCCCTTTGCAAAACGAGTGTACAGGCTGTCGCAACATTCGCGCTCATACGTCAATTTATTCCGAGTGACTGTTAGAAAAGTGTAGTTGACACGTTGACAAGCCCGTCGTTATATCGTCGGGAATTGTAAGTGCGGTACAAACGTGGGAAGTGTTAAACGTTATCGAGCCGCGGATCATTTCGTCGTCTCGTCCGTATACCAATTGGAAAGTGCACTGATACTATTCGTTAAAAAATTAAATTATCGGCACTTTAGGTGGCTCTTTCTCTCTTTCTCTTTCTCTCTCCCTCCTTCCCTCCTTCTCTCTCTCTCTCTCTCTCTCTCTCTCTCTCTCTCTCTCTCTCTGACAAATTTGTCGAGCGCATGCAATACGAAACCACTTTCGTCGGCGACACAGATTTTACACGTAACGACGGACTCGATCGACGCTCTGGTCGGTCAACTAAGCTCTCGCGCGGCACTGCTGTGGAAACGATAGAAAAAACGAGCAAAAAAAAAATGGTAACAGGTAAACTTTTTGTTTCCGGCTTCTCTGAAAAGATCTCCTGAATTTACGTTCCAATTTTGTGCGCCGCACAATGAAATAAAAGCAAAAGGGAAATGTATGTGAATTTTTATTTGGTTCAACCTAGTGCCACTGTGTACAGCGTTATGAAGCTAATATCTATCTTTATCTTTTATAAGAGCAATGATGGGATTTCTTTTAACTTTTTTTATAACATGTGCGTCATATTTCCTTTTAATTGCTGACTTTGTCTGGATACAATGAGTGATAATAATCGATAACTGCACGGAATAATGTGTTCTTCATCTTTATTATTCGTTATTAAAGAATATCAAATGAATCTACAAATTGATAAAAATTCTTTAAGGAAATTTAGTAAGCTAACGTTCTTTTATTTCACTTCGTTGTTTGTCATTTTTCTTTATTTTAATAAATATTATAAGTTGGTTACATAAAATATAAGATGCATATTTATAATATATTTTTGTTGTTATTTAGTACAGTCGCAAGTAAAAGTCACTGCGACTATTTACTTTGTCACTACATCGCGACTTAAAAAATTTTATATCAAATCATCTTTGCGCACTTTTCTCATAAAGATTTTAATTAAGATTCTTTTCAACTTTGTCCGCTATTTCATATAAGTACGCGATTTCACGATGAGCACATGCCACTATTGCTCGACGTGAACGAGATTTTCCGATGCGAGCAATTGATCCGTTCGGCGATATTCCTCGGACGTGTCGTCATTCGCGTGTCAAAGGAAAACGTCAAATCGATAGAGCAGCGGCTCTAACGGACACATTCCGATCGTCCGTAAAAAAAATACACAACGAAAGCGATCAGAATGCACTGCAGTGTATATCCAATGCGGTGGATATTCACGTATACGCGAGCCGGCGTGTTCGAATCCAATGCGCTCGCGACCGAGAGCGGCTGGGAGAACACGGAAATGATGGGTAGTTCTGTGCTGAAACACGACGATAGCCCAACACTATCCCGCTCCGCCTATTACGTAAGACTACTTTCCTAGCCTGGTCGGCGGTGTGCAGCAAAGTGCAAGGAGGCACGCGTCGCTCGCGCTGATCACGTCGTCTTTTGAATCTTCAGGTTTTCTTTTTTCAGCGGTATTCTCTATTATATTTTCTCAATTATAAAGTTTTCTAATTACAGATCTTCTTTTCTTCCCAAATAAAGCCGATCTTTAGAAACAACTGCGACATATGATTGCCTTGATGTAATACTCGTAATATCGGCGCGCGTTGCTTGTTTTCATTTCATCAAAAAAAAAAAAAAAATGTAAATGTGTACTTATGTACTAAAATTGTATAACCATTTAACGCATTTGAGAATTGTGGCCTGCCGCTGGCGGTAAATCGATTCGTGGTTCACGGCGGAACGCGCTTAATTTTCAGCATCGAGTGCATCCTCACCAACTTCGTTGGAAGTTTATACCTGCACGAAGACGTAGCGACGTTGATGATACCTGCGATACGTGACTGAAAGTGTAACAATGCCGCGCTCAGTAGAGCCGTGCTGTAACGCTCGTACTTAAAACTTAAGCGCCGCTTATAAGAGCACCTCTTAACGTCAAAGCGCGCGAACGATCGTTGTCGGTTAGGATCAAATTTAATTTGCACTTAAATTTTAAGTCGCTACTCTGAAACCAAAAGCACGCGCTGGACTTAAATAAAATGTGACAAAAATGTGGTACCTCCACAGAATAACATTTTGGGCTTGGGCGCGATCAAAAACCGAAAAAAAAAAAAACACAACCGCACTCTTCGATATCGTAATTGCGATTAAAGTTTCAGAATGAGAGAACACACATCAATTGTTCGTGAATTTCGCTCACCGCGAAAAAAGTATGTGATTACTTAACACGATTGCCATCCGATAACTTTAAGTCTGACTTTAACTTTCTAATGTGTACTTTAGCTTAGGCAGGATAGAAAGTTATCAAAGGGCGAAATACGAACTAGGTGAACACGTCAAAATTAAAGCGATCGAAGTTCCCGACTTAGTCTTGAATCAATTAAAGTTAGTACATTAAAGGGGCGTCGCGCGTTGGAGCATTGCGGTTAACCGTTCCATTACGCGTTATATTATAGGAATTGACATAAACTGCAATTACTCGTACCTCGCGAAATTCGCTCGCGCGTTATGCCAACGGTAAAATGATATCTGGAGGGAGCGAAGTGCTGACGAAGGAGAATAAATCTATTTTTGATGAAAGCAAATTTTAGGAACCAATCATTTTTTTACAGAAATCGTAGTGCAGCATTTTAAATTTTATATTTTAAAATATTTTAAAATCGTGCATCGTTACTATAAATCTGATCAAACGAGCGTTGTCGGTAATAAATATTTGTTCTTTTAATCGTATACGAGATTAAAGAGAAAACCGAGTACGTCGATAACGTGTACTTAATAAATCACAGCCAGTAATCATACAATTGTAATTGCTTATTTATGTATTTAAGCGATGCAGACTCACTTGACCTGAATGACGCAGTAAACAGCATAATTAAATATATACCATTTTACCGCTGCTCTTTTCTTATTTCATAGCTCGTTGCGAAAGCGTTTTGCAAATTAGATCGTTACTGCAGGAGCACACGGTACCCGAACGTGTAACCGCGTGTGTGCAGTGCTGTTTCGGTAATACGCGTAATAATGACGAGCAAATGGATCACCCTAATGTTACGTACATCGAGATGGAAATTCAACGCGCGGATTTAAATCTAAGGGCGGAATTAGGTTAATCTTGATCGTCGGGCACGCTTGTAATTCGAACCAATTAATGAATCAATCAACGTGACCAGACTTGTGTTAAATCCACTTAACCAATTGGACCTGAAAGTGACTGACGCATTACTGTCGCGAACTCTGCAGCTGTAAATTCTATCAAATTCGTTGAAAGTTACGATTAAAAAAAATCTATTCGATATTATGTGGGAACACATGTAACAAAATTTTTATCTTCTATTTGTTTCTTCGAAAGCATCCAAGCGTGTAGGAGCGCATAAAAAGTCGAGTTTATTCGACTAACAGTCGTGCGACACGCCGTTGCAGCATCCGTGAAGGCTGTGCAAGTTGCAGGCAGGGTGATACAGCGATTTTCCGATACGCCAACCAAGCGATCTGAATGTAGCGTGAATGTGCAATTGTTTTTGCGCGCTCGTCGATGAGCCGTCCTTGTTTACAGTTAGCGGCGACGCGCCCGAGCGCTGCACCATCACGTCGCATTACATGACGAGGAAGTTTCCCGCGTGGATCTCGTATCGCCGTCGGCGCGCGCTTTGTTTCATGAATAAAATTTCTCCAATTTCACATCCTCGTGTTATGTAAAAATTGGAGCAAAAGCGCGGCGGGCATCAGCGGGCATCGCCGGCGACGACGCGGCGCGACGTCGTAGCACGAAGTCGCGACGTCGTTTTGTAAATGCAATGTTGCGGGAGGCCTGAACGCCGCCGCGCGCGAGGAGAGCGATGTGCGTATGCGCGAGGTCGTCACCTTAGCCGAGGGGGGTATTCTTCGCGAAAATTGAGCTGGCAGGGCTAGATACGTATGGGATACGAGATGGAATACATAAATCCGCATACACACACACACACACAGCGAATGCGTCGCTCGTAATATTGCAATTCCTGATTTGAATAAATAAATATATAATATAGTTGAGAGAGCAAACGAGCTGTATGTGTGCGCACTTAGCACTTGACGCAAGAAAGATGCTTTATAATTACGAAATCTACTGCGGATATTTAGCTTTGTAAAATTATTTAGGTAAAGGAGATTATATTTTGCTTAAAATCCATCATTTACGTTATCGATTTAAGATGAGGAATAGGATAGTGATGATAAAAAGAGAATACAGAAAAATTAAAAAATGAAAGATGATAAATTAGACTAATTAAATAAAGATAAAAATTAAACAACTATATTTATATTATTTTTAAAGTCCATCGACGCGAAAAAGAAAGCGTTATATGTTCGATAAACGTACCAATTTTATTATTAGTTTCTTCCAATTCGTAATCTTTAATTACGAGAACTTGTAATTGTCAAATAATTTGTTAGTTTGAACGAGCACGCTATTAGAATAAGTAAATTTTGGTAAAAAAAATAATCGATATAAATAAAATAAAATAATTTTAATATCAGGCAATCCTATAGCTTCAATGGAATAAACTCTCAGTGCCTCCATTTCGATTCGATTCACGAGTATATTGGATCTGCACGTCGGCGAGAAAGTCGCTTTATCACAGAAGCGTATCCCTGAATATTGACCACGCGAGCCAATCGATACTCTATCGATCCGTGAAAATCGCTTAATAATTCAGAACGGTCGCGGAACTGGATTCTGGATTCCGACTCCGATAGCAAAAGCCGAGTGTAAAAGTCGAGATCGTGAAGCGCGATTGCCAGGAATCAAGCCGCAAGAATAGTCGTATTCAAAACGAGACAACGGGATTAATAATTGCCCCGTACTACGGCGAAATTACGAGATCAGATCGATAGGATCGGATTGATTGCGGGATAACTGCGCGATAATTGTGGATCCGTTCTTTCGATCGCTATGCGAAACGAAGCACGTTGGGTCGCACTGCGCGAGAGATAAGTCTCGCCACTGATTAGATAATTGCTCGATTAATCGGCTAATGAGGCAATTAATGCGCGAAATGTTTGTCGGTTGATCGTTCGAGGGTGAGACCGACCGGAGAGCCAAAGCGCGGCTGCCACGCATCGGGTTTATATATTATCCCGACCGAAACCGGTCGGGGATTGTGCCGTACGAGAAAAGATTACGTCGCGCGGGCGACTTTCGCGATAGATCGAACATTTTTTCGCGGGCGCCAAATAATATAATGGCTTTCACTTCGCGTGCCGCAGAAGTCGCGGCTCGTATAATAAACGGGGCATCACGCTCGAAAACGAAAAGTAATTAATCGGATGCAATTAGCCGCGTTACGTTTCGGCGCGCTGCACTTCAGCACACCTTTAAGGTTGAGATTAGCAATTGCTCATCGCGCCGCCGTTACGTATATACCGGATTATGAAAAGCGTATGCTAAAAAAAGAAAGTACATATAGGAAATATGCGCGGAGCATGTGTATGCAACAATAATCCGCAAAGAAATCTAATATACGTGCATGCACGCGGACGGATTACTTGATCTCGATTTACGTTTAAACGTAAACAACTTTTTTGCATTCTCGTAATGCATGCACACACATGCATTTTACCCCATTCTTCACTTATCTATAACATTTCTAACTACGCGTTTCCACATTTTTACAAAATAAATGTAAGCGCGTTTATGCAGATTATTACAATTAACGCCTTGAATGATATCTTTTTGCGTGCAATGTTAAATAAAGATAAGATTGACTGTAATAGCCGTTAAATGATATTTATATAGACTTTTTGAGATAACCGGATAATATATAATTAAAAAAGTGATCGAACTTGCGTGGTTTGTCGAGTATCATCCTCGACAAACTACGGCGACTATTCAAATCGCTCACGACAACAGGCAATTCGCTCGTTTCTTACGTTTTACGATTTTATTTCCAGCGTAATGCACTATAGCAGTTGGAATTAGTAGGTTGAGGTAATAAGTAACGAGCGGACGGCTGTAGCGACGGCGACGGCAGGCAATCTATTTAGAAAAGAATTCAGGTCCTTCTATTTTCTTTTTTTCCTTTTGTCTTAAGGCCATTCAACGACTCATAATTCTAACTCTTTAGAACGACTTAGCGTTTACACCAAACGTGAAATTTCTCTTCGATACGACACCTCGTTTCCTAACGGGTCGTAATCAGGACCGTGCTTCATCATTCTTGGATCTCTTTCCCTCTTTTTTTCAGATGGAACTTTTCGTGTGACAACCGCTCGTGTCCGAATGTAAACTTTAAAGTTACCGTGATTTCTCTACTTCTCGGACATTGTGCGGATAGTGGTTTTCATGAATAGTAATAACTTTCGGTTATTCGGACACTGTCGCGGTTTCTGCTTTTTTCCCGCCTCCCACAAAAAGTTTTCTGCATTCAAATGAATGTAGAAAAAAAAAATCAAAGACGACCTATCTTAAAGTGAGGACTGTTGAAATAAGCGCATTACGCGGCGCCATCAATTAGCCGAAGATCCGTGTCGTGACCCTCGAGAGGTCAGGACGTCATTTTCAATAATCGTGACTCTCCATCAAATCGCCTCTTCAGATTTCTTCAGCATTAAAAGTTGCGACAAAAATAATAATAGCCTAATAACTTCAAACTGTATTAATTTATCATACGATGCTGTCGCAATTTTTATCAGTTGTTGAGTTAGTAAATATAATAGTGTGATATATATTTGTAACCTACCGCTTTAGAAAAAAAATTTTGTCGGACCAAAAGTTATCAGAAAGAAAGATATTTGGATGTGCGGTAAGTACTCGCTCTTTTCAAACGTCTTCAACAATACATTTCTGTCATACTTTTTTTTTATATTGATCATTACGATAAAAGTAGAGTCACTCTAGTCTTCAATTGATTTTCTTGAACACTGCAGCCTCTCGTGAAACTCCCCCGAAACTTTGCCGATGAAGAAACGCTTGCTCCATCATCTAAAAGCCTACGTGAGTCCATTCCGCAATTGCAAAACAACGATTTATCACTGACGAGGGTTGCCCAATTAATTAAAGTGATGATCACTCGGTGCTACCATTCTGCTGCTATCGGCACTGCACCTGCGCCGTCTACCGTAACCGGAAAGGACTCCGCCGTTAGCGTTAGCCGCGTGCGAGAGCTGTGTAACGCCGTGTGCATGCCGTGTGCACCACGCCTGCGAGAAAGAGAGTTGTATCGTAGGTGACCAGGTAACCCGGGTGGTGCTCGGCGTTGCACTTGGTGTGGCCCGTCGCGTAGAAGGCGAGTGTGTAGGCCAACGCCGCCGCTGGTGGGGCAGGAGGAGTAGGAGGCTGCGGCTATTAAACGTGGACACATAGCCACCATGAATACAACCCACAACGGGGCAACCTCTATCCATCGCCGCACCGATAAAGGGGGGACTCCCCTTCACCCCCGAACCGGGTGGTGGGACTACCGCCGCCGCCGCCGCCGCCGCCGCCGCCGCGGACTACGAGCTACGGCCGCTTGGTACGCGGTACGTGGATTATAGTTTTTCTGGAGGGAGGGTGGTGGAGCGCCTTGCTTGCTTTCGAAAGGATGGTGATTGTGGAGCGTGTCCAGAGTAGAGTTAGGCGTATATAAGGCCCGCCGGCCCGGCCCAAGTCAGTCATTCACCGGACTACCAGCCCAATACACACACCAAACATGAAGGCCTTTGTGAGTATTCCGTAACATCGGGGGTTGGTGAGGTGTTCGCGAGGTGTTTAACTCGTATAGTCTCGCGCCCTTCGATCAGACTTTTATTTAATTTCCGCTACTTTTATCCAATCTTTGCTCGCGACACTTTGTCGCTCTGCGGGCTATTCATTTACTTCAAAATCGCGTGTTTTCTTCGAGATTATCGTAGCTTCTTGATCGGATACTTATCTTCGTGTCCGCGAATAAACAGTGACGATCTGAAAACTTTGAACATTCCTTGAATTACTTCGAGCCCTTAACGGAATTACTCATAAAATTCTACCCTTTCTTGTATAGTCACTGCGAAAGTTTATCTCTGTAGCATTTCGCTCTGGCGCGCTTCTTAATTGAAACCGAACAAGAAACTAGATTAATGCACGATTACATTTAGACATGGCGGCGTATCTGCAAACGGAAAGTAAATACCGACCGTATTTGCAAGCTCTCGAGAGAGCTTTCTTTCGTGTCGATTGAATGTCGCGTGTCTATTAATGTCTCCATTGTACCGTTTCGTTTCTTTCGCTTCTTATTGCGTTCGCGATAGAACCGACGATGATTCAATGTCACGGTTGGGATACTCTCTTCGCTGTTTTTCTCCCGCAGACATACAGACGCACAAACAGACGACTTTCATTCATAAAGCAAAGAAATCTTACCGCATCGCGCACGCCGACCGCTCTCGGCGAAAACCGGTTGTAGGTAGTATCATCATCGTCATTGAGTAAGCGGGACTAACTCGCAACCGGTTCTATTCCGCACAGACGCATCTTCATTCACGAATCTCGCGATCGGGATTGCACCGTAATTTGCCGTCACCCTTGTACCTCTCCGCCGTTGCAGTTCTTTTGACTTTCCCCGTCGCTTTACGTACACAGTATCCATTGAATAACGCCGGAATTACGTTCTGCCTCGGTCCGTCCTGCAAACGTAATGCGCGTTAACTGGCGTTCTATTTTGATAGTAAACGTAACGCTATGTAATTAGAGTTATATTATCAATAATGACGTGCCGATAACGATATCTTAATCGCCTTAATTGCGTCAGACCTTGGAATGCCTTTGCAATTTTCTCGGAGCCGATGGAAATATACTCGGCGCTCGTGCGGTCGCGCAGGCGATTTTGAAATCGGGCACGATCGATCCTTTTCCGATCGCGCGAGGTCGCGGGAACGCTCGGTCGGCCACGTCACACGAGCGCGCGCGCGGGCCGCGAGTCAGTCGTTCATTCCGCGTAAACGGGATGTGAAAGTTTCGCGTTAGTCGTTAGATATGCATAATTCCAGGCCGCGGTGCCATTTAAGTTTGCAACGGTCGCAAACCGGGCGTGACACACGCGCCGCCGTCTAATATCGGCTCGCACGCGATCGCGAAATATCGGTTACGTATACACGCCGCCGATATATCTAATCGGCCGATTGCCCGATCGCGGTTCTACGGTCGCGCGAAACACTTCCTTTCTAAAACGCCGCTTCCCGTATTACGAGCCGCGAGCGTTACGACTTTAAACGTATCACGCGGGATACGTGACGTAACTCGCCGAGATTTGTCCCTCTAATCTCTCTCGGGTAGAGAAAATTTCTTGGAATACCGAGACCTAATTCGATCAAAGTCACAGATTTCCCGATTAATTATGAGAAATTGAATCCGACAAATCGCAAATCTTGATACCGCGTAATCAGTAAATTCTCGCGTAACGGATATAACCGATTTATCGATTAATTATAGAATCTCGTGCAATATGCTCGCGTTGAGTCGTTTTCGCGCGGATTTTATGCAATCGCGACTACTTTTTTTAACGGTCCGACGATACGGCGTTGCGCGTGCAGCGGCCTATTAACGGGCCTAGAAGAGTTTTCCTAATACGGTCATGAGGAATGGTGACCAGAGTAACCGACGCGAGGGGTAGGGGGAAATTGTGGCTCTATCAAGTTGATTACGAAACGTTACGGCGCGTTGTTACGGGTATCTAATATCGTCGATTTTCCCGTCGACGCATTCGACCGCTTTCTCATTGCATTTTTGTTCGCGTAATCGCGCCGCCCTCGCAATAAACCAGTCGCGAATACGCGTATTCGACGAGATTTAGAGATCATCTCGGCGATCTAGAAACCTTCTCTCTCGCGCGCGCGCGTGCACGCGTTTTCCGTCGTTTTGGACTTCGCGAACCGCGGACATTCACGGAAATCGAAAGTGAAAGCCGCGATTATGTTGCACGGATCTAGCGGTAGTCAGACCCGGTAATCGGTGCCAAGCCAATGGAAATCTAGATTCGTAACAGCGATAGCCCCGCGACGCGCACACGCAAACCGCTTCCGTAAATCAAAACTCGAGCTCACGCAATATTTATCGTTTAAAAACTCTCAACGGTCTTAATGGTCTTTGGTCTTGAATGCCGGGTTATCGTCTGGATTTTTGCGAACTCGTCGTACAATGTCACTCGTCTCTTTCAGATTGTGTTCGCCTGCTTAGCGGTAGCGACGGCCCGCGCCGGAATCGCCCATGGTGGATATGGCGGATATGGCGGTGGCTATGGTGGTTATGGTGGTGCCGGTCTGGCCATCACCGGACACGGACTCCGCGGTGGTGCCGGTCTGAGCGGTGGACTCGCCGCTGGTGCTGGAACCGCTGCCTCCCTCCAGGGTGGTGCCTCTAGCTTGGGCTCTGGTGGTCTTGGTGCCAGCTATGCTGCTGGTGCTGCGGCGGCGGCTGGCGCTGCTGGAGTTCAGCAGATCGTCTCTGGTGGTGCGTATCTACGTGCCATACCTTAAGGCCTTTTTTAGCGTAACAACACGTAAGACACATCGATGTTGAACAATCGCTCGCTCTTCCCGCAGGAGTCTATGGTGGCAGGTCTGACATCGGACCCGCTGAGGGACCCAAGGCCAACGTTGGACCCCAGACCGGACCATCTGATCTCGTAGGACCCCAGGAGGGAGCCAAGTCCGTTGGTGGACCTCGCACTGGACCGTCCAGCCTTGTAGGACCCGCTGCCGGCCCATCCACCCTCGTTGGACCGTCCCAGGGAACCGCCACCCTCGTAGGACCATCCCAGGCCACCGCTAACCTCGTTGGACCCAGCTACGGAGGTGTTGCCTTCTACGCCGGATCCGGTGGAATCAACGGTGATGACGGAAGCTCTGGAGCTGCTGCTAACGCCGCGCCTGGTGCTGGACTCGGAGGTAATGCACATTTTCAATCAAATAAATCAAATTACATTCAATCGATTATATGTTAAAGATAGTAAAAATTTCTGATATCTAGTTCTTTCCTCATTTTCCTTTTTACATTCACCAAGTATTTGATTGCCTCCTATTAATAATATTTTCTTCCAAAGGTCTTGGTGGTCTTGGAGGTGCTGGCATTGCTGTCATCGGAGGAGGTGCTGGACTCGGTGGTGGTGCCCTTGGTGGCGGTGACGCCGGAATTGCTGTGATCAACGGACCGTCTGGCGCCATCCACGCTGGACTCGGCGCTCACGGAGCTGTCATCCCCGCGCCCCTTGGCAAATGGTAGACGTTTTAAGACCCCAGCGATCTCGGCTCGGCGACGGCGGCAAACCCACCACAGTCACTTACCGGTCTCGAACAATCCTCAAACGCGCTCAACGTCTTCTTCCCAAAGCTTCGTCCAGTCTCGGAACACGATCGGGGCACACTTGGCGCTAGTGATATGATCGTTGGACACTCGGGACACACACAGAACGGTCGATCGGTCGTACTTGCGTACACCGGCGAGCCGATGAAGCGCGATCCGAAGGACGGATAAGATCGTGAGAGGACGGCATCGAGATTTCGGCCACACGTGATCCGCGGCCTCGCGTCGTTCTCTCCTCGTTCTCGACCCGCTACAACCGGGTAAAATTTAGTCAATTACCGTTCATCGCGAGACCAACGATAAAGGAAGCTCGGCGCGGGCCGCAATCCATCGATCTCGGCACGCGACCACCTCGCCGCTCCTCGGCGACCTTTCACCCGCGAAACCGCGAACGTCGTTCTTTCGGACAGCAAAATACTAAACGCGACGCGCATTTCCGAGCTGCGACCGTGTGTCACAAAGCCACCCCGTGCACACGCGTATCACGCTGCACCGTCGTGGACCTAGCAAGTGGGCAAGCTTTGGCACTTCGTCGTCGGATCAACCGGATCTGTTCTGTTTTTTGAACACCTACCGTTGTTCCGGCTAAACTTTCTTTTCTTACGTCTTCCACCATCCGTAAGGCCGCCGCTCTTCACGCACATATCTATTTCTCTCTTTTTCCACGGGTCGGTCGCGTCAAGCGCACGTTCCCAGCATGTTGTTATACTTACCGCCGCACTCCAAGCATACATATTATTATTACTCGCGTCCATGCGCACATATGTTCTTCTTATATATATATGTATACATATTACTACCTATTACTTCCGCGCATATATATATACATATGTATATATATATGGACACATTGTCACACGCGCGCACACATACACATACACTATATTTCTATATATGTGTACTCGTATATATACACACAATTACACATATATTATATAATCGTGTTATATGTTAGTGAAAAGGAGAGACCGGTAGATTATGGTAGGTCAGCCTTTCTCATGAGTGAATGAATGTAAATAGATGGCTCGCCGTCGCCGGCCCTCGACCCCGCCCGCCCTCGTCATACCCTTTCTTTGCGATCACGACTAGCACCCCACCACCACCATAGATAGATACCACATATTTATAGCGTTTATACATTTATACAATACTTTATATAAAATAAAGCATCAGTATTTAAAACTCATTCTTGTCTATTCGCGTACCATCCACCATGTACTAAATAGAGTTCACCTCAATTATCAATTATTTTCCTCTACATTTCAGCTTATCTTCTTAGCTTTCAATTTTCAAATCCTTATTGGCTTTTCAGTATCATCCACTAAAAATTTCATTATTTCATTTATAGTCAATAATTTATGAATTATTGCAATAACAATAAGAGTGCAATTAACGCGTACAACGCGTGTGTAATATACAATACAAAATTACTGATTATATTAAGTATATGACTATTCCTTAAATGTATTGTGTATTAATAGTACGAGTCCAGATAGCACAGAGAGTTTAAAAATAACTCAGTCGTCAATTCTGAGTTCATTTTCAGATGCAAAAAGAATTTTTTTTCTAAAATTCTTACATAAATAAATCCACGAAAGCTAATCTTTTACAACACACGTGAATTATTAAATTTTAATAAATAAGCCAATTAATTGAATTAATTCGAAAGACGGTAAATAAGCTAGACAAGGAGAGAAAGAATAATAACAATAATGCGTAGAATAATTAATTTTTCTTAGCCGACAGATGATATGGAAAAAAAGGTAAAAACATATTTATAATCAGCTATAGTTTTAACGCTCTTGTTAATTTATTTTTTTAATCTTGTTTTAGTATTATATTTTCATACGATTTATGCACGCATCAACCGTAAACTTTTTGTAGAAGATCGTCACATAGGTTGTGTAAGTGTAAGTATTAAATTTTTATTTAATATAAATAGAAATCTACATTTAGAATTTGATTAATAGAATATAATTAACGAACATTTTAAGTAATGTCAAATTCTGCATACTACTTTCAATTGAAATACATATAAATATAAAAATTTTATTATAATAATTACTGATCATATATAATCATAATTACTCAATTACATATTAATAAATTGAATTATTTTACAGATTACTGCGACACAACGTATCTTCTAGAGACACATACATTGTACAGCTACCTATATCGAATATCTACAATTAATACTGATTATTCTTATTGAGACATAGACGAGCGAATATTACAGTCGGTAATAAGTTTATGAAGTTAAATGCTTTAGTTGTCCATATTTCCGAACTTTATTAATAAGTTTATTTGATAAAATATCCAATAAAATATTGAAGTAAATGTGATAAACTAATGTGATAACCATAGCATTAATGAGAAACTAATGAGAATACTGATATAAATAATACTGTTAAAAACATTGGTATTACACGTGTAATACCAATAGTTTGTTATGTGTGCTAACTATTTTTGATAATATTGTTTCTTCTGGCAGTATAAAAATTTAGCAAAAATAATAAGAAGAACAAGAGGTGCAATATAACGGATGTTGATAATTATAATTCTTTTACGAATTACTTCGAAAGCATTAATCATTTATTAAAAATTTTATTTGAACAACATGAAAGTAATTGTAGTTGTGAAATTTCTATTTTGTATAATTATATGGAAGATTCTCGTATTTTCCTCATTTGCATCTTAATTGCATCTTATTAAAATATTCTTACAAGTTGTGAAATGCAGACTGTAAATTACGTAGTATTTAAATTATACTCCATGTTTTGAAATATCTTTAACAAGTAATTTGTCTCAAAGTTTGTTATGTTTAGTTTTTTTCTACGTGAAAGAATTATATATAAAATAATAATTACATTTTATAATAATAAAATATAAACGATTATTTATCGAAATTTAAAAACGAAATGTCTTTAGTGAACGTTAAAGTTATTAATCATATATTCATTATTAAATTATGAACAGTTTTGTAAAGGACAAACACTGGATTGAAAACCTTCTTTTAATAAAACATTAGATTGCAAATGGACCGCCTGTTGCGTTAGCCTCCTTTAATAAAGGAATTTGTTTTGCTAATGTTGGCGTTAAAAGCCGATACGACCTATTTCAAAGTTTCGCTATTTAATTCGTGCGCTTAATAGCTAATAGAATCACAAAAAAGTACACGCCTCGGTTACATAAAATATTAATCAAGTATCGCAGTATTCTCTTAGTTGATTATGATTCAATTATTCGGAGAAATATTATAATGAAGTAGGTATTATATGTAATGATATAACTGCAAATTTATAATTAAACATATTATTACTACATTTTTCTTTATTATCGTTTTACACGAAACGTTCGTTTATTAAAGAACAAGATATCTGAAGGTGTCGGTATAAGCTTCGTTATTTCAACAAATTAATCGACCAGACGTGTCGTCTAGGTATTAGCTTTGATATGAACGAGCGCTAACGATGCTGATTAAATTAAATTAATCACAAAGTGATCGGGCAATGCTGGCTTCTCCGTTAGAAGCGGATAATTCTCGCTTTAAGCATATCCAGCGATCGATTTTCTTGCGAAGTTGTGAAATGAATATGACAATTTAGAATCAAGTTTAATTTAATTATGAACAAGTTATATGCATACGCCTGCGCGCGTGTGTGTGTGTGTGTATAATTTTATTTTTTATATACCATAAATTGAATTGTTCGCATTATATACTTATTAGAAAACAAAATGTTGCTTTGTCAAACTTATGTATTTATATATTTTTATATCTAAAAGACTTGTAAATTATTCCCGAATGTGCCGAATACACATACGATCGCTTTTACGTTCTATATTCAAACTATAAATAAAATAAAAAGCACGCTGCGCGTGCTAACAATAAGTCGTGGTATTGAACAGAATCTCTTCAGCGAGGGAAACACTGGCTGGTGATATAGTAGAAAACATATGAAATTTGAATGCGCTAAGATGCCTCTTTTTTATATTCCGATCTTTTTCTACTTTTTCTATTTTTCCAGAATACAAAAATAGCATCGATTTTCGATCTCGCCTGACACGTAGAAAGTCATATTTTCCCCAACACAAACACTTTGGTTCTTTAAATGTAGGTATATTTGAGCGTAAAATTCAAACATAAAACGCCGTAAAATTCAAATGGTGTCAATTTTTATTTTTTGCTGTGCATCAGAATTTTTAACTTATCGGTGCGGCGAAAAAGAATTGAAACGAAACACGCGCAAATGTAATTTTTTAAAATGTAACTTTTTTTAGCTATCCATCTCTCTATGTAGCGATTTAACTATTTTTAAAACAAAACCGCAAATTGGGTTATCCGCAAAATACCGACGTTGCTTGCCTAACTGAAATTGAACGGAATAGTAAATTATAATATTGTTTTTTCGAAAAGGAACAGTTATATTTTGCCAATGTTTTCTCTTGCTTTATATATTATCATTTTAAATATTTATCACATTTGCCATTTTTAGACTATTTGAGTGTAGCCAAGCGTAATTTTCGAAATTATTAATGAATACTATAATATACTCAACAACTTTAATAAAAAGACAAAATCATAAAGAAATAAATAACATCTTTTAATTACAAATAATAAAAATTTTTATTGTTTGTAAATAAAAAATTCAAACAAAATTTGTATTTATTAAAATATAGATGTAGAGAAACTCGAATGATTATATTTAAGAAATACTTAGGAATAAATCATGAAATAAAATGTTAGTTTGACCCATATGGATTGAAATACTCGTAATATTATATGATGCATGAAGAAGGAAGAAAATACGATTGGGATTATGATATTGTTGCGAAGCGTCATAAGTTGTGTCATAGAAAACGTGCGTTTCGTAACGATCGTCAAGGAATAATTAGTGGAGATGGCAGAATGCCGGATACGAAGAGGCGCGGTCCTTTCACTCTCGGGGGTGTGCGATTGTTGCACGCGTTTCTTAGAAAAACCTTTTTACAAAGCATTATGAGGTTGTTCCACTTTTACGGTCAAGGTTGCCTCACTCTCATAGAGGATTTTTTATACACATGTATATTACAGACTTTACGCGCGAATATGGATTATATTAACAAAATACAAATTAATAAATTATCGAGATATTGAGTTTTCTGAAAAATTTTGTACTCCAAAAGTATAGCCCCGATATACTTTTGAACACTTTTTAGACAGTTGCGAGATCTTTGTAATTACTTTTATAATTAATTATACATTTTTTCCCTTTTTTTTGACAAATTGAACTTTGGCGAAGTACAAGTGTTTTACACTTCCCATGATTTTCACACAGAGCGGCGAGTAGGTTGCATGCTCCCATAAACATCAGCGGCGCATTGCATCCGTATTGCGCTGCAGACAATGACTGCAAATGTCAGTCTCACCATTAGCTTTGATCACGCTCAATCGCAGCGGGGTAACCGTACCTCCTTCAATCGCTCGTCGTAGGTACGAATTTTCAGAACGTGATGCAGCGGATAAAGTCGTACGACGGCGCAACACTTTGTGAAACATTTACAGACGCGTAGTGCAACTTAAGCAGAAAAGATCATACTTAAAGGTCGAATTTCCGATTTCTTTCATGGACATACGCGTTTGCTGTCTGTTCATCTGCTGATGCATTTACAGCGCCTCTTCAGCTCGTTTAATGCATGTTCTTATATGATCTTTGAAAATATATATATTATATATATTCCTGCATAATTTTAGATTTATATCAAAGTTGATTATTACTTGTAGAAGGAGAGATAGTTCCATTTCAAAGAGCAGGTTTGAATACTAAAGTATTTTATGTAATAATTTTATGTAACAATACATGCGAGATTATTATAATATTTATATATTTAAGTTATATATTTATAAATAAATATACAATTTATTTATATATTAATTTATTATTTAAGTTATATTTATTTATTAACAAAAATTACAATAATTTCTTAAATTATAGTTAAATAAATAAATAAATATATATATATATATATACTTAAAGAACAAATATTTTTCAAATTGTGTAAAATGTTTTAAAATTAAATGTTGCATTTCTATATAATGTGTAACTATTACAAAAGAAGACTTTTTTTTAATACAATCAAACAAATATCAGTACACTATTGCAAGATAAAATTGTAAAAAAGATTCCTTCTTAGTAGAGACTCCTTAGAGACGTAAGTACGAAAAGCAATTCTTTTCGGGAGATGTTGATATGCTGCAGAAGCTCTCACGGTATTCACTAACTGTTACCAGAAACCGTGATATTCACGTGGAATTAGAGCATTCGAGTTCGCATCTCTTTCGTCGTACCCGTTAAAGGTCGAGTGCGCGATGTCGGTTGGCTTCATCGATTATATATTGCACTGAGAGAAGCGCATTAATTCCTGAGAGCGCGGTTCTTTCCCAGCCAGCCTGTTCTCGGCAAACGCGTCGATTCACCTTGCACATCGCATAAATTGCAACCTAGAACTTCGTCATATTACGAATCACTGTAGTTACAGCGGTGCTATATCGTATCTCGTGTGTTTTAAATGCACTTATAAAATAAATAATCTCTTCGTCAATATGCAATTAATGCGCGAAACGCGAGAGCGTGTTAATTTATCGAGCTGATAGATAAAACCCGAAATGATCGAAATTTTATATAAAAAGTATTTTTCAGTACGTAATCTCATTGCATCGAGCAACTTCATATAACTTCAATCTTTATCTCGATTTATATTGAATATAACGATCAAACTTTGTTGCGCACGTGAAGTAAACGAGTGTAATCATAAAGTATGCACATAAAATTTTATTTACCGCGCACCGTGGTATGTGGCGTACAGTATGATTGTTTATGATTACACTTAATGCTTATAACGTGACCTATGGTCTTAAAACATATGCACGCTCTCATAACGAGCGCGGTTAGCACCAGCGTATGTAGTCGCGTTTATTTCGACGTTGCCTGAAATCTCCCGCATAATTATGTATAACGCTGCTGAATATGCATTATGTTTGCAGATTGTACATGCATAACGTATGTATAAAATCAATTTCTTATATTTTGACTTCTCCTTATTTTTGCATTTATTAGTGATGTGAACTTTAACACACTTATTATATATCAATACTCACACATAAATTTTTATCATACTAATTTCTTTACTCTGTATATACTACGAGGAATTTTTGACGAGGTTACAACATCCCTTCTACTCGTAACCTCCGGGGTTAAGACTCGATTGCCCTTCTCCTGACTCAATCGCGCGATTGACCTATCCGTGGTCACGCAATTGAAATTTGAAATCCAAGTAGCGAATTCTTTAAAGAAGTTTTTTACTCTTACTTCGATAAAAATGAAATTTATTCTTATTAAGTCTAATATTAAGTTTAGATGATTTGTTGTATGAGATGCAACGCGTATCTATTTGTTTCCACAATTATGTAACGCGTAAATACTACGAAAAGATAAATGCCGCGAAAGATAAATTAAGATATATATGTAATTAGTGCCAATTTGTTTCTAATAAAATATAGTTATGATAATTATAAATTATATATATACACACACACACACACATATATATATATACACACATACACACACCACAATTGAAGTAATAGTAAAATAATTGATAATAAAATGTGTATAATTATTATGGGCAGATTTCTTGAAAAATAAACCCCATAAAATTATATTAAAAATTGTAACATTATAACACATATATTTATATTTATTACGAAAAGATTGCATGACTTTATCTCACGATCGCTAAAAATTTTCTCCTTTAAAGCAGAATAGAACGGAGGGGCTTCAAGCAATTTGTTTCCCAAAAAATGCGTGATACCTGATATTTTCTGAAAACTAACTTTCGTCGCCATTTACTTTCGGCGCATAGAGATGGAAATCGGTGGATGGCAAACTTTACGCGAGAAAGAAATATTTTTCGTAGCTTCAGCGCCGAATGAACTCATTTTAACTTTTTCCCAGGGTTTCGTCCGTGGAAGTCATTCGATGAGTCGAGGATAGGTGTGTTAAACACTGATCTTACACAATGTACGAGATTCCATTGCAAACGAGTGCGATTTGAAGGGATAAACCGGGTCGTACGTATACGTAACGATTGCATATAAGATTGCACGTATAGGATACAGGTGACTAGCATGTGCAATTATGACGAAAGATGTGAGAACTTACTAGGATTACATATTTTTTCTGCATTTGTTATATTTTTGCACATTAAAGGAAAGAAAGACTTTTAAAAAAGATGTGAAAGTCACTGTATACGTGGATTTTCATGAAGAAAGAAAAGCGTAAGAGATTTGCATCTCAACAGTGCATATTCAGAATGGCGTATCTGAAGAGATAGGATATCCCTGTTGCTTTTAAAAGCGAGAAAATATATTTTTAAGAATAAACTTATATGGACTTCAAGAGAGATAATAGAAAGAAATTAATTAAAATTTTACAAAGAGATTATCACAAGATTTAGATTATCATAATCTAAAAAGTAATAAAATTAAGAAATATTCTGTACATACGTATAAATTAATTGAAAGAATAGTCGTGAAAAAAAGAGAGAGCTGAAGAATCTGACAAATTCCATAAATTCTGAATTTTTCTTTGTTTTCAATAATATTTTTAAAATGAAAAAAGATTTAGATGCTCTTTTAGATCATCACAATTTCTAAGAAGTAATAAATTAGGAAATATTCTATATAATACAAATCAATTAAGAGAATAGTCTAGTCGTGAAGAAAAAGAGAGAGCTGAAGAATCAGGCAAATAAATTCCATAAATTCCGAATCTCAAAGTATTGCAAGATAATTGAACGGTGTGTTCGCGATTGCGTTTAGCGCTAGTCAGCAAGTCTAGCACGTACCGATCAGACAAAGGAGGTTGTTTCTGAAATTTCCAAGCCTAAGAGTTCCTAGCGAAGGTCATGTAAGGGGTCCATGTCCAAAGGTGGGTAGGTGTGTCGGATAGTGACCTTCTTACACAATGCACGAGAGGCTAACGCCGTCAACGGATATGATTTGAAGGGATCAGCGGGGGCGCGGTCGGAGATCCTAGGAGACGTATATAAAGTCCGCCGAAGTCAGCCGTAGGCACATTCAAGCGATCGCCGGTCGGCACGATGAAGACCCTCGTAAGTATTTATCTCTACGCGACGGTCGGAAGTGCGCGCTCCTGTCTTTCTCTCTTTTGTTACCCGAACAATCAACGTGCCGCAATCGCGACCGCTGCTGTTCTCTCAGCGGAACGATGGAGTGACATAAAGTGACAAACCCATTGCGAATACGTAGTTCATTCCTATCGAAGAATTAGGCAAGCAGTACGGAATAATTTTATCGCGCGGGAGTTCCGCGATCTAGCGAGTTCTCGCTTGTTATCGTACGATAAATATTGCTTCCCAAGCTGAATTTTGTGTAAGGTGTTTTCTCCCAAAATCAAATTTCTATATCGTTTATATAAGTGGAGAAACACTTGGTGTAATATTGCGTCGAGCTAACTATGTAGCTTATTGTTGAACTCACCTCGAATTGAAATTCTTCATCTCTATAGTTCGTTTCGTTTGCCCTGTGCGCCTTTGTTGCTGCGGCACCATCTCGTGAGCGACGAGAAGCTCTCTTGGGCGGCCACGGATATTACGGTGGCCACGGAGCTTACGGCGGAGCTCACGGAGGATATGGGGGTTACGGTGGTGCTTACGGTGGAGGCTACGGCGCACATGGAGTAGCTGTTACTGGACCATTCCTTGGACCGGCGAGTGTCGTGGGCCCGCACGTGGGTGCCACCGCTGTTGCCGCACCAGCGATAGGTCCGGCTCGTTTGTCCGGATCGATGGCTGGTCCTGTTCACGTGTCGGGCGCCGTTGCTGGGCCAGCTGTCGTGACCGCGTCGGTCGCTGGTCCAGCGCACGTGGACCACTATGGTGGTCCGTATGACGGTTCTTATGGAGATGGTGGCTATGGAGATGGCTATGGAGGTGCCTATGGCGGTAATTATGTCGGTAAGTAGTATAACTGGTTATGGAGGTATTGTGAAAGAAGAGGAATTCTCTTGACAATAAATAGATTGCAAAAAAGATTCCAATTTAGAAATGAGCAATGATCTAAAGTAAAAAATAATAATTTAAAGAAACAGTACGAAAATGTACATTAAACAATTTTTGAAATAAATTTTAAATAGTACACACACATACTGTAAAGTATAATATGCTATTATATAGGGAAGGGAGCTATCCTTAAAGTTTGCAGCTTATTTTTGGATTCTTGAAAGTTAAATTGTATATGTATACTAACAAGAACGATTCCGTCCATGTTCATATGCTTTTATTATTCGCAGGAGGCTATGGATACGCGGCTGGTCCTGGTTACGGCTACGCAGGATATGCCGGCGGCGGCGGCCACGGAGGGCACGGAGTAGTTGTTGCCGGACCGGCTACCCACGGCGCTGTTTTGGCTGGACCTCATTCCGGAACCGCAGCTGTTTCTGGACCGCATGCCGGTTCGGTAGTGATTGCCGGTCCTTCCGGAAAGATCACGGCCCACGGAAGCGGTTATGGTGCCGGCATCCATGCTGGCCACGGCCACGGCCACTGGTAACGCGCGTACAACCGTCTGCGAAATATAAAACAATATGTAATCTCTCTGAATTGTCGTCGGGCTGAAAGTAGAATACACCGTTTTCGAACCCCCGCCCCCATCCTCCGTGGTTTTCTAAGAGAGATTAAGGAAGTATCATAAAGATATAAAATTGCTATAACACGACGGCGTTCGTTGCGCTCGATCCTCTCGGTTCACGGTGCGCGCATGAATACTTACATCTCTTTTCTGTACGAATGGAATAAATTCACTCTTCTTTACAGAAGAAGATATTCATGTAATGTAAAATAATGTAACCCTGAGAGTGTTATTTATATACATATACATATAATATATATTAATGTATTGCCTGGTGTATCTCATGAATTTTAATCTCTCACATCTATCAAATTCACATTTATTGTACATTATACGTGACGTATGGTTTCTGTATTATATATCCCTAAATCTAACAGATTTTATAAACGCAACTATTCACAAATGATTAAATCGAAATGTACGATTATTATGAGAGGTATTGCTTCAATTAATTTCTCCGAAATTCTTCGGTGGAAAATCGCGTAGAAACTTCGTGGTAAACTGTTGGACTTAGAACTTAAAAGTCAGGTCAATTATTTTACGCGAATTACTATGGCAATTTGATTAACTAATCCAACCTTTTCTTCTGTCAGCAAAGCTCAAATTATCGATGGTGAAAACAATGGGCGATACGGCACGATTATATCCGGTGATTTAAAGTCTTGAATAATCGTTTGCCACTTGCGCAAACCATTATCAGTATAAATAAATTTTACAAGTGAAAATGTACTTGCATTGCAAGTTAACATTGTCCGTGAAATATATATTTATATTTCACTAAAACTAAAATTACTAATTATAAATAATAGCTAATTTATCAGTTGTACTAAAAGATAAGATCGCCTAGAGACTTCAAAATCCAATTTTACTACTCAATATTTATTTTGCACTAATTTAATTTTAGCATGCTTCAATCTTACATTAACAATAGTGAATAAGTATTGTAGTTTATATAATTAATTGGTATCTGTAGAGCTTCATCTTTGCTGATTTTTGCTCACAATTTATACTTTCCGACTAACGCGACTAATTTTTAATCTAAAATTCTTCGTGTCACCCTACCTTCTTTACACTTCGTCACGCTACCTTCTCTACGCTTGCGCTTATCTAGCCTATTTTGTCATGATTTTCGAGCGTAAGATACCTATATGGAAATAGCGATATGTAGCAGTCGTACTTCATTACGCTGATCAGAACGGCTGTACGTTTCATGTCACGTATCGTTCGACCAGATCGTTATACCGGCAGGTAGCGATTCGTATCATTCGATAATAGATCACGCGCGGTGTCCGTCGAACATACGATCGCTAAATGCAAGGGGTCCGTAGTTGATGAAACTGACACAGATCCGGCGTGTGCCTTAATGCAACGCGTAATGATCGTTGCCGTAAAGGGTAAGGTCATCGCAAGCGTGACTCGACGCGGACATGGTCCGCCACTCATAAGCTAAACATGAAAAGTCACGGTCAGAGAGAAAAGCAGATAGAGCGGCTCGTAAAGCGTTGACGTATAAATTCGAAATTCTATATTACTATCCGGGATAATTCCGTTATAATCGATTATATTGTATATCGATAATTCAATATCCATTTAACGGTGTAAAACTGATTTGCAATGTTGTGCATCGAGATTACATGCATTTTGGACTCCGATGTCCATTACAATAATCTGTGAACATATCGATATTAAATAATCCCTATGTTATTAGCGATTAGTAACTGCCTGATTGCGTATCAGAATAAAATATATAATTTTGATACGACCCACCCGGGTGTCTTTTTTTTTTGTGCGCTCGAAAGACCGCGTACAATGAATCACGGACGAAGGTGTGACCAAGAAGATATCCGGCATAAATTTGAGTATCGGCGCATCTAGCGAGCAATTTATACAGGATTTGCACAAATCCGAGTATGAAACGCGATTTACGGTATCTATTACGCGCGTGTAATTTATCGTGCGATTTACAATCGCCCCGGATCGTCACATGGATATTTAATCTCGGATTTGCGTGTGTCCCCGCCTTTGTCCCTCCCTCCTCCTTTTTTCTACAACAAATCGCTGTCGGAAAATGATATACCCTCCCCCCCCCCCCCCTCATCACTGTGCTTTGTTCGCGCGGCGAGCACTCTCGGATGGAATATCGAGCGACGCTCGAGCGCGTGGCCTTCGCCTTATGGGAAAACCGTGGCCCGCGAGCCACGTCGCTCGGCTGAGATGGCGGCGATGCGACTACGTAATCCCGCGCGTTTCATCATCGCGATGGTAGTTGCATTGTGAGAATGCACCGAACCCTCGCAAATTCCGAAAGGTCACCCACTTGTAATCGGCCGCCCACCGTCTGCGAACGAACAGAATAAGAAATGGGTCGAGCAACAGGCCGCGCCGAGCAGAGGGCCGCGGCGCGGCGCCGCGCTGCGTTTTCACGACGGTCATGCGAATAACGCGCACCGTGCAAGGACGTTAATTGCTATGCGCTGACACTGGTGGGCGATAATCGATCGTGAATTAGCGGGCGTCCATATCAGTCGCATCACTCGCAGGCGGTACAAGTTGACGGGCGATTACGACCGTGGGAAGATATTGTTCCAGTTAGCGTTTTAAGCTTCTAATAAGATTCGCTTAACAATGTTGTGCAGCAAGTAAAATTATCGAAGAATTACAGAATGAAATATTATTTTAAGACCGTGATAATAATGATCACCTAATCCGAATGCAAATTCTTTTAATATTTTGTATATAAATAGGATCTAGACATTGCGAATAATATGGCAGAAGTATTAAAAAATGAAGAAAACACCTATTTTATCTAGCAAATGAGATATTTTAAGTAAGCGACACCTGATCTTGTACTATTTCTAAATTATTTTATTGGTTTGAGAAAGTTTACATTTTACTATAATTTCTTATAAATTATAAGCATTCATGTTTTTGAATACATTGAATAATATAACATAATTACGTTGATAAAGTAAATGTTTAATCTATAAATTAATTAAAAAGTAGCATAACTAAATTATTTTGTTTAAATCAGAAGTAAGTTTTAATAATAAATTTGATCTAAATTAATGAGGTAGATAAGTTTTGACACAAAAATTATTAACTTTTACTCTTAACATATTTGCTATATGACTTTGCTTTATAAAAAAAATTCAATATATAATGCATTCGATAATAAATAAAGTTTGTTGGATTTCTCGAATTTTTATGATAAAGAATTAAATATTTGTCAAGAATGTAGTACTTGTAACATTTTCTACAAACAGAGATTTCCAAATTTTCAAATTCAATCTCTTTACAGAATGTCTAAGTAATTAAATTTTATCAAATATTCATAAACAGATTTAAATTAATACTGGTAATATTGATTAATAACATCTAAATAATTAAACTACTTATTAATGTTTAATTACTTAAATAAATAATATAGTAATTACTTAAATAAGTAATTAAATATCCATTTATAATTTACCGAGTTGACAGCTGTCAAGGAAGGTAAGCAAACTAGTTCGTTGCAATTTGCGCGTAGCTGAATGGACCGTCATACCGTATCGACTATACGTCCAGCACAGCCCTGACAAAACATCATTGTATTCTACGCTTTCTACGAGAAGCATTTATAAGGGTTTGAAAACGACGGGTCCCGCGTGTGAATTCGTCTTTGTTGCCGCCATAAATCACGAGTCTTGTCGCGGGTCAGAGTTACGACCGAGACCGATCGTCGTCAGCTACCGGATAGCCGGTGGCATTCCTGCGGAGATCGATCTGGGGAGAACATAAAGCAAGAAAGCCGGATTGTTTTCCCTTGGCAAACTCATTCTCTTTCTCTCTTACCCCCTCTCCGCGTTGTACGAACGACTACGCGAAAATGCGCGTGAGGCGTGGCCGATAATAATGAGGTGAATAGGACGTGTGTGAAGGATCGTTAACAAGCCGAACCGTAGAGTTGCCGCTGCAGGTCGCGCAAGGTCGATCGATAGATCATTTGACAGCCAGTTTCGGAACGCAGCGATGCACTTCATTTCGAATGCCTACGGAGAATTAAAAAGAATACATTAATTTTTTTGAAAAAGGCGGAATTATGAATATTAATTGTCATTAAATATCTAGTGGATTTATTAATTATTACGATTAAGAGAAATGGATGGATTCATTCATGTATCCAACCGTAAAATAAAATAATTTTAGAGTTGGGCTTTTGACGCAAATGTGAAAATATATAATAATTAATTTTACCAAAAACAAACTTTTTCCTACTAATTTTAACGACGAATATTTGATATTTCAATCGAGTAATTTTCGTGAAAAGTTTGCGTGAAAATAACTGTTTTATTACCAAATAATGGAATTTTTGCCGCATGTAAATTGAAAATTATTTTTTATTATTAATTTGTAAATATTATTTTTTTACATAAATTTCTAATTTATCATTAAAAACAATAAAATAACGCGTTTTCAATTTCCAATAATCAAAAATGTAAGATATATCAATCGCGCAGGAATGTATACGCACATCAAATATTGGTGTATTTACTGTGCCTTCGCAGTTTTATGTTTTGCGTGAAAATGTGACTCACCTGAATTATAAATATGTCGAGTATCAAACGGTTGGCGCAAGTCTCTTTACCGGAAAGTTTCGAGTCAGAAGCTGCGCGGAATCATCGTTACTACGCCGCCCTTCGTTCCCCCCGATATTCTCTTCCGCTCTCATTAATGCCATGTCGCCGGTTGACCGCCGCGTAGCGCGTCTCCATTGATGACGACGGAGGATGCCGTGATTAGGTGCAGAGACTTTCCACCAGCCTTCACGGAGGAACATTGCCGTGCAAGCTGATGCTAAATGAGCTTTTATAGCCGGGGTACAACGGGGCACGTGGGACGGCGAACTTGCGACGACGGGATCAAGGCGGGGCACCATCGCTCTCTGCACTCGTCCTGGACCCGCGTGACAAGATTTTAAAAAAAAGAGAGAGAAAAGAAAAAAGCTCGATCAATCGGAGTGAAAACACACGAGGTTGCGACGCAACCTCGAACCGAGTCGGCAAGAGCGGCCGCGCCCAAGCGAGTAGGGGTGAACAATGAATTCAAGAAGTTGATTTTATCACCTTCGCGACGTGATGTTTATTGGCGATCCGATGTCGCGATTGTATTGACTGACTGGGAGATGGAAGGGAGGGATCTCCTTGAATGGTATATTGTAAATCAACGCTATAATAAACTGCTTGGTATTTAATGCCACGGAGAAAATACAATCGAAGGTTGTGCAAAGAAATCGATGAAAAATAGTCGGTATATAACCATGCTAAAATAATTATCGCTGATATTGCTGAGATGATAAAATAGACAATACACGCACGGAAAGAACGATTTTGCTGGAAGTTCTAAAAATTTTGCTAAATACAGATCTGAAAATAATTCTTGTTGAATCATCAAAATAATTTTGTTGGAAAGTTAGAAAAGCTTATCATTTTTGACTTTCCAACAAAATTATTTTGATTATATAACAAAAATTATTTTCAGATCTAAATCCAGCAAAATCGTTCTTTCCATGCGTATAACTGCAAAGTGGAGTCGAGAATACTCGTAAATAAAATAAATCTATAAGTATAAAATATTATATTTTTATAGATAAAAAAAAAGAGGGAGAAAAATGGCGATTCGGCAGGACGAAGCGATCTGTTGCGCGTGGCAGACGAGTAATTTGATATCACGAACGATCAATCTGAGTCTCGCGCACATTGAAAATTTTCACAATGAACGATAGGCCATCGCATTCTACAATGCTTGAAGTAGAACTCACTTGACAGTGCTCGTTGATTGATGATGCACAAAGCTAAATATGTATACAGCGATACCAGTGATCACCGTGATGAAAACGTTGTAACATTGTAGCCGACTGTTCGTCCGAACCATTAACCGAATAATCGATTAATGTACGCGACATATGTACGTTAAGCAACTTTGATAATCCCCTTTATGTCACGTTTCGTGCTTTGTAATCGTAAACCAGTTAGAGAGGGTATCAGCGTACAAACACGTGTGGCCAAAAATCTACTCGGCCGCTCGCGTTTCGGTTATGCTTTGATAACTAAGTAGAGAACCGTTACCATTAATATCGCTGCAAGCACATCAGTAACATGTGCTTTATGGAATTAATTTACAGACTCTATATAGGAGACAAATAAAATTACACAATGCTTGAATACAATTACAAACGAGAACCCAAGTTTAATATAATAAAATATGAATTATGTAACATTAACAGAATAGAATACAAAAATATATATTTTTGCACAATTTATTGAGGATTAGATGCCTCATTTGATTAACAAAAACTAAAGCGGTTCCGGAAAAAACACGTCGCTGGAGTCCCGCCAAATTCTACCCCGTGGTTTCGTAACCGAGAAACTTTGAGGATCGCTGATCTAGCGTCATAACAAAGGGTACACAATGCATTTTCCGTTTTCTCGAAAGAAAATCGCGATGTGGAGGAAATTGTCGAAATGTTCAAAGTTAATAAACTTCGCATTTATTGTTTTTCATCGCTCAAACACGTCGGATGCAATTCTTTCGGAAAATCCATTCGCGATAGACGGGATGACGATGGAAAAAGCGGCGAAAGTTTCCGTATTGCTCGATCAACAGTCATCTTTGCGTTCGAGGCTCTGTGTTTGACGTTCGATAATGGCAACTGTGCAAACGATTCCTGGCACCGCGTCTGCGATTCGCCGCGAACTTGATGATATCGTCGCGCGCCCGGGCACGTACACACACTTGTATCTTACAACAATAGAGCCCTCATTCCTGGCGACAATCTGCAAAGCCCGGATGACGCGTGGGCAATGCAACCGTGCCTCGCCTAGACGAATGCACAATACAATACGCAATGTAATCATTCTAATGACGACAGACACGTGCCTGCCTACGAGCTGAGAGAAAGCAGGAAGAGGACACGCGTAAAATACGCGAATCGCGTCTTTAGTCTCAAGGTCATCGATGATTGCTCACGATGAGAAGTCAAGATCTTATCCTTTAAATGCGTGTGTTGATGTTGCATATCTACATAAGTAATACCTGTTTTACAATGATCGTCGATCGGTCCTTTTTGTGCAATTACTTTCTTTTTATTATTTATAATATGTGTTTTTAAAAGAGAGATAAAGGATAAGAGAGAAGGTAAAAGGTAAGAAATAATAAAATCTTTAGACATCAATGCGGATCATTGTCCATATAAATTTTATCATTCGCTTTTGAACAAGATATAATGTCAATCATGTCGACGATTGTATGCTTTAGCGAGCTAGAAGTAAATATTATACCAGAGATATCAATCCGGTCTTATTGTTGTTGCTGCTACCGATTGCGCGAGTAGAACGAGGCGAAACGCAACGCGCGAGACCATAGACGGATGCGTTGAAATGGAGCAGCGTGACCCTCGAGCCGCATAACTTGACGTATGGCGAGGTGAGACGTTAGGTGCACTCTAAGTGTCACTAACACGGTGACTTAATGCTGATAAATCGACAAAACGTCACCTCAGCTCGCGGAGAATGTTTGGCGTGTCCTGTGCCCCGCCCTTGGGGTTGGCGGGAGCGTTGGGGGGCCCGTTCGGGGAGACAATGCCCCTATAAAAGCGTGGTGGACACCGGTCGATGGCAGCCACATCCACCTCAGCCATCGAGGCAAATTTTCCCGACGTTGTACCAGCAACCACTGATCGTTCCCCTTTTTCGTCATGTACGCCCCGGTCGCGATTCTCCTCGTAGCGGTTCTGTCGGTGGCAACCGCGGCGCCGTCAGGCTACTTATTGGGCCACGGTGCCGGTGCCGCGTTAGCAGGACCGATTCTAGGACCCGCGGCTCTTGCAGGTCCCATTAACGGACCGTCCGCACTCGCCGGTCCGGTGGTTGGACCAGCGCGCATATCCGGAGCGGTCGACGGTGGTGCTGTTGTTACTGGTGCTGTGGCCGGACCGTCGGTCGTTTCCGGTAGCGTCGCTGGGCACACGGCGGTGGTCGGCCCGGCTCTTGGCTATGCGGCACCAGCCTTGGGATGGCCAGCTTATGGTAAGCTACGATGATTTGTTGTTATCAAGTGATAATGAACTTTGCGATAACGTGTCAGATATTATTAACTTATTTCTCGTTAAAAGAATTTTATTTTGTGTGGAAAATCTCAAGAAATTTTAAAATACGGATAATTTGATGCATCTGACGATATTGTGTGTTACACGAACATAATTTTAATAATTACCGGATAAAAATCGAAATACATATTATATTCTACTTGCCAGAGCTATTGTTCGCGAACAAATGTTCTAGTGTAACGTATTGCCATTTATTACTTTCGAATAATTCATATTTTAACGTACATCTTTTTTGATTCTACAAAATTGCAGACTCTTATTGGTTTGATTCAAATTCTAGCAAATGTATTCTTAGAATAAAAAATATTTGTAATTTCTTTTAAAAAAAAGTTTCCTGCAAATATTTCTTTATAACAAAAATTAAACTTGAGTTTTCTTTAATTTTATCTTTAAATTTTTCAAAAATATATTTTATTAATTATTTGAGTAGAATTGAATTTCTCTGGAAAATATATAATTATTATAGGCACATCCACACAAAATGGATCAAAATAATTATTTGTTTATTCTGAACTTGTAAATTTGAATATATTTCTCGTTCAATGATATCATTACTTTATGTTTAGAAAATGCGCATGTCACTTATGTTGTGTACGTATTTTAAATATATAATGAGCTAATTCTTTATATTTTTTAGGTTCATATGGAGCAGTGCTTGCTGGGCCTGCTGTAGGTCCAGCGGCCCTCTCCGGGCCTATCGCAGCATCAGCTCTGATCGCTGGACCATCCGGTAGCATTGCTGCTGGGCACGGTGGATTAGGCGGTATCATTCGCGGATATGCGCCTGGACACTGGTAATTCACGTCACCCGGCAACATGAATCAAGGACCTCCATGACTGATCTCTTAGATACCCGCAATCTCGATCACGATCTGCATCACGTCATTCGGCATATTTCTCATCACCGTTTTTCTTATACGTGTACATAACAAAGTTCCGTACATATAATATTACATATAATAATAATAATAATAAAAGCATGGCACTTCTGGAACGAAACTTTTTGCTTGTTCCATCTTCCTACACGCACTTCTAATAACTGATTTATATATAAAATTAATATATTTACAGTAAATTAAATCTAGTCTTTCCAAAAGAAAATATTTTTCCAAACGCTTAAAAGGAAAAGATTATTTAGAAATAACACTTCTCAGTTTCTTGTACATTTTCGATGATTTTGATATCTTAATTACTATAAGTAAATATTAAAATTGATTAAAAAGCCGACGTTAAAAAAATGATACAATTTCCAATTATTTTGAGAGTTCGTCGTACCTGGCAGTATTGGCAAACGAATAAAATTCGTTTGTTCGAGTGGCCAGAGTCCATTGTTTTGACATGTATAATATCTCCTTAGGAGCTAATAGAGTTTGGCGCGGCCGGTCAACGGCCTCTATTTCGCGGTCCATTGTGTCACCATTGGTGCCGAGGTCTCTATTGCGCGATGATACCCGTCCACCTTCTCCGATAATTGTCGGAAATTGCCTCAACGTCATACCAATCAGCCGCATATTCTCTCGCGTAAAGGGAATGGGCGTTCACGCGGATATCGAAGCATTTCCCTTTTCGTCTCGCCAGCCCGATGTACATTCGTGCCGCGACAATCTGCGCATACCAGTTCTTTAATCTTTGCTTTTAATACACGGTCAGACGAATGCAAGACGTTATGTTATAATGATACCAGCGCGTCACCGTTCGCACGCTCGTATTTTTCATCTGGCTCTTGCGGCCGCGGCCGTGAAAATTATGACAACAACCACGCGTCCACGCGTATTATTATCATCTCAAAGATGATGTACGCTTATCGTTAGAGAAACATAGTTTTGATATGAATTCTTATAAAAACACAAATTGAAATCTTTGTATAGGTACTGTCGTATGATAAAAGTATGTAAGCAAATATGTGGTATTATAATAATAGCAGAATTAATAGCAATAGAGTGATGCCTGTTTTCCTTCGAGGTTTTTTAGTTTTTTGATTTTTTGAGTTCAAAATTAAGATTACAGCGTACCGTAAGTTTTATAGATAAGTAATATAATATTGATACTTTTTCAGAAATTATTATTTATTTGTAGTAATTTTTATTGATTGGTTTATAACTATAATATAGCCGTGTTCCGATCTACACAATCCATATATTTTATATATAATAACAGAATAAAGTTTTTTCTTTCTTGGGTATCTACTTTTGTGGATATTTCTAGTTTCAAATCTTCAAATTGATCATATATTTCATGCATTATTAACATTTAAATATTTTTTTTGTAATAACATTGATCCAAATGTATTGGTGTACGTCAACTACAGATTTTTAGTGCTGGCAGTGTGTATATCGGAACATAGCCAATTTATTAGACTCTAGTACAGTTGATTGCTATGTTGTACTGTTTCTTGATGAAGTGATGGTGTCGTAATTTTCTTGCACGGGCTGGACAATGTGTTATCGTTGTACAGAGAATAAATTAGAGAATAGATATAGAAACGTACGCGAGATAAATCTCGAAATATTAAACTCAACGACAGCTGGAAGACACGTTCAAACGAATTTCAGTACTGCTGACTCGCTCGCAACTCTGCACTATTAATATTAAACAATATTAAAGGTTACGCACGTGGCTGTATAAGATTTACGCATTTTTTTGATAACATTACATCTCATATATGTAATTATAATAATCAATATAATAAGCTGAACTGGACCGCGTAAGTAAATGATAATTAAATTCGAGAGTGTCTTCTACGATCGAGACTGGATTTGAGTGGTTAATAATATTTCTTTATAAATTCTAAATCCAAAAACTTCTTTGAACTTCCAACCATAAATTGAAATAGTGATCACAATTAAATTGATCTTCAATATGCGTATATAATGCGAATCTTAAAACATTACGAAAAACTTATTGCAAAAATACTATCTCAGCTCTACAAGTAAAAAAATTTCTGGGAAAAACTAGTCACTGGTCAGACACTGGCCAGTTTTTACTATTTTTAATTTATTGGATTGTAACTACCCAGTAATTGATCAGAATCTTGTTTAGAAAAATTGATGCACAATATTAGCCAAGTTAGACAGATCAATAAATAATAGTTCATTTCTGGCCAATAAAACTCGTGGAATATTTTGATTATTCTTATCAATCTTATCAATAACTAGCCAGATTAGACAGATTTTTTGAATACTGAACATGAATCTGTTAGTAAAATTTGGCTATCACATCAAAATTAAAAAAATGATATCAAGGATGAATGATTATAATTAAATCAAAGCAAAATTCAAAGATATGTCTGAAATGATTATTTATATTTATTGGAGAGATATCGTATTAAATCATATTGACGATATGCGTGCAAATAATAAATATTTTTTCTTTTAACTAGAAACAAAAGATTGTAGCGAAATGACATAAAATGCCATTTTATTTTAAAGTTGAAAGTTTATATATTTTCACGTAGCATTAACGAAATAAAAAAAAATTATTTGCTGCGGATGCTACATCATAAAAAATTGTTTTTTTTTTTGTTTTTTGACGCCATTGTTCCAAATTGTGATGTAGCCAAATTTGAAAACGAATTCGTGTTTATAGTAAACAAGAATTAATAAAAATCACCTAATCTCATTATAGTCGTTAAAAACTGTTGATTTTTGCAGTGTAATTAATAGTCGAGAGAGATTAAACGATCAATTGAGCGATGCAAAGTTGGAGATAAAGTGCGGTATATAAAATGTCTAAATAAATGTATTTGCTAAGTAAAGAATCCATTTAATTTTATGCCCACGAAACATTTAGAAGAAAATAAAATTCAAAACAATGTTATACTGATTAATCTTTTATTTTATAAAGTATTTTATAAGTAAGCCCATCACTTAGTAAAGTTGTAAAACATTTAATCGTAAGCAATTAAAATTAACACATTTAATGAAAGTTTAGCAATTGCTTATTTTAATATTTATAGAATTGCACTGAAAAGAAATAGATCAAGAGTAAAAAGTAACATCTTCTTAGGTAGGTCTAGAGTCCAAGACGATAGAATAAGCGATCAAAAAATTATTCACCAATGCTTCGAAATTTATCCCGAGTATCTGGTCCTTTGCGGTATACCCATTAGAGTGTAACGATTTGGTTCCGCGACCCATCCTTTGACCTGTACAATTTATTTCCACAAAGAAAATTAGCATTAATAATTAATTGGTGCGTCTCTCATTGTAAATATGTATTTATTAAATATGTGTTTACTTTTTAGAAAGCCTAATGGTTCTACAGATCGACCCATTCTTGGACCTGCACAATTCATTTCCGCAAAGTAAATTATTATTAATAATTTGTGCGTCTCTTAGTGTAAATATGTATTTATTAGAGGTCTGAAAATATTTAGTTTTCTTGTTATCTTTATTTATTTCCTGAAATTTTAATCTAATTTTTTTAGCGAAATATTTTTTAAATGATATATTTCTTTAAAAGGAAAGTAAAATAACTAAAAATTTTTATGACATATGTGATCTCGTTTTTGCATGATCGGTTTCCGCACTTTCAGTTATCTTACATATAGTTTGAAGTTGCATCGTTAACTTTTCATTATTACATATTAATAAGAATGAACTTAGTAAGGATTTGTACGAATAAGTATAATATAATTTCACTGTTAGAAATTTGGAGTCTGGTGACATTGAGTTATTACTCGTTTCGGACAATAAGGCCTCTTTCTTACCGATAATTATTACGGCTGAGCAATTAGGCATCCATCAGTATGATTCAGCAAAAAATGCGCTGCGTTGTATCTATTTTTACCATCATTGCGACTAATTGCTTGCATTTAACTTGCTATTTAACTAGTCTTTTATTATTTGGCAGTCTGTTTTACGTAACCAGCATTATTATTGTCGTTTATAATTGCAAGCGATCGTCTTTGGCCGAATGTCAGTTTCGAAATGTGGCAATAATATAACATACGTCATTTTAAAATGACCGTGGAATAATACCGAGGTCATACTCTCTATTGCAAAACCGCTTCTAAATTTTACAGCAATTTCTGGATTACGTTGCATATAATTCTTGATTCGAATTGTAAGATATGTATTATGAAAAGGTTCAAAATAAACACGGAGCATTGTTAATGCTTATTCTGAATTATTAATGCAATGTTGCGCAGATTAATTGAATTGGACACAGAATGAGTCTAATTTGATAGTTTCGTAAATGAAATTAGATTAAAATTTTAGAAAATGAATAAAGATAAACAATAGAACTAAAAAAAATATTATAGCTTATTAGTACCTATAACAGTATGAACAAAAAATGAATCCTAAAAGCGGCGAATATGAACCTGCACGCGCAATGATGCGCAAAAGTAAATTAAAACAAATTAATGGTTATAGTAAAATTATAATTAGCCGATTTGTACGTTTTGGCTTTTCTTTGATTGATCATTTTTAGTGATATGATAATAGATTAATCTTAAACAAATTAATAGAAATTGGTTGAACGGATACTTCTGTTGATGGATCTTACTGTTGCCAGTGAGACAGAGTACTCCGCATGTCGCAAATATTTAAATTACTAGACACCAATATGGTTTTTACTGTAAAAAATATCACTAATAAATCTCTAAGACAATTAAGGCGAATTTGCGAGCGTAGCACTGCAGATAGCGCACTGGTTTTGCTGTATGATAGAAGTCTCGAATTCGATCTCAGGCAGAGCCAAAATTCACATACGCTCCTGTCTCCTCTCCGTGGGCCTGGCGAGCCAACAGTTTCCGAAAACCTCAGCTGAACTCCTATTTTCATGAGATACTCGAAATGTGAAAATTTTTTTTAATAATAAAACTAAAGAAAGGAGAAAACAGAGTTTAGACACATTTGTTTAATTCGCACCAATACAATTTAATACTAATACGTGACCAGGATCCTATATAAGTCCTGGAAGAAAAATAGAAAATAAGTATTCAAGGATTGGTGGATTCTCTTATATAAATTGAGGCGGATTATTAGAGGACTAGTACGCCAAATAGATAGATGTAGAATCAGAAACAACCCGGTGCAACCAAAGATTGTTGACAAAAAATAAATAATCGTAAGACCTAAAAAATTGTGATGAATTTTTGCTAATTTATTTCAATTAATTTATTCACTGTTTTTTATTGCACTGGCTGAACTTTATTGTTTGACTTATTTGAATTTACTGTAACTGCATTTTATTATTTACTTTATATGTACATCTCTATTTTCAATATGTTTCTATGTTGATTGTGAGGTGAGTACATTCTTTACTTTATTGACATATTTTAATTGTAAGTGTTATCGATATTATATTAATGACAATATTTTTTACAGTTTAATTATATCCATAGTATCTAGCAATATATATTTATCCTATATATTTATCCTCATGCAGAGAGTGCTCCGCCGTATGTCGACAATATAAGATGTATGTGTTCAACCAATTTGTATTTTGTTCAGAAAATTAATTTATTTATTACATCGCTGGAGATGGTTCAAAGAAAGAATCGAAACGTACAAATTAACTAATTATATTTTTAATATATTTATTAATTACTTTTAATTTATTTTTGTGTACCAATTATCGTATTGACTCGTATTCGTCTCCACACTTGATTTTTGTTCAAATTTGTGAAACCTATTATACTTTTTGAATTATAAAATTTGATTATGTTTTAGGACATTTGAATGGAAAGCTCTTAATAACTTTGTAATGTTTTAATAAGAAGTAATTCTAATATTCATTTTAATTTGTTAAGTAAAATATATATTTCCGAAAAAATGTACAGTTCTTGAATTTTTTAACGCAATTGTACTTTTATTTTTACACATGTGTACACATAAAATGTATACTTAAGGCAAAAATTGCTTGCTAGGACTGTTGCAATATTTTAAATACAATTTGTTAATAATTTAAATATCAAACATTATGCATTTATATAAACTCCGTTATGCTTTTTAAAATGATATAGTTAGTGATAGTAATAGTTAATAGTATATTCTTAAAACAATAACATACAATATTGTTTTCTTGTTGTTTCTTGTTTCTGGGTAGTCCGTCTTCATAGTATATATCAGCTAAATATTGTTTTGAAAAACGTTTAACATATATTAATGCATTGTGTTCCATATTTTTTGTTGTTTTAGAAGAAAATCAAGGAAAAATCAGAAAGAAATAACTTAAAATTTCTATAAAATTATTTATTGTACAATTTATTTAGTAATTGTTTATTTAGTAATTTAATCATTGTAATTTTTGCAAATTAATAACGTTGAATATTATTTTAGAAAAATTACAATTTCTACCAACCTTTTCAGCTAATATTTGTGTACAGTGTACACATAGGTCAAAAAGTGCTTGTCATCGCTGTTGCACATTTTTATAGTATATAATTTTCTAGTCATTTAGATATCGAATACTGCGCATTTATACATAGACTCCATTCTACTTTTATAATAATGATATATAATTAGCGATAACAATAGTATATATAGTTCATGCAACCATATAACAAACGATATTTTTTCATTGAGTGTCTGGGTCAGCAGTCTTCTTAGGATATATCAGGTAAATACATATTGTATATAAAAACGTTTAATACATGTTAATATATTTTGCAATACACATTTCTTGTTATTTTTGATTTATATCAGAAGAAGATCAAAAAAAGACCAGGAAACAATTCCTTAAAATGGCTTCCTTGAAATACATTGTAAGTTTTTTCTGCTATTAATTGTTATTTAATTAAGGAGGTTCGTTAGATCACTTGCGGGGGTAGGTGTCAAGGGGAGTATGCCTATAGATGTGTCTTTGTCGTTGTATTGAACATATATTCCAACACACATACATGTCATAAGACGAAGTAAGCAGCAATATAAC
>NW_012026805.1:807847-809013 GCF_000956235.1 Wasmannia auropunctata
TAGATTTTTTTTTCTTAAAAATCATACGGTTAATTGGTTTGAAATTTTAATATGATATTAGTTTTGTTTTAAAGAATATTTTATATAATTTTTAAACAGATTGAAGTATTTTGATTTTGCTATCGAACCTCCTTAATACTGCAATTTCTGCGAGTTAATAACGTTGAATGTAACTTCAAAAACTATGATTTTTATCAACCTTTTAGCTTGTATTTGCATTATTAATGATGATGTGGACGCATACTTATGCTGCATACTTTGCGCATATGCGTGAGCGCCAGGAGAAGACAATTCGTAAAGCTCCAGAAGATGGTATGTGTGCGTTTTTAGACATTTAATAAATACACATTTCCATAAAGAGACGCACAAATTATTAATGATAATTTTCTTTGCGGAAATGAATTGTGCAGGTCAAAGGAAAGGTCGATCTGCGGAATCAGATGAATATATTGCATACGGTACGAATGATCTTTTATTTCCTAGATATAAGTTATACAGTTGAAGGAAAAATATCAGTTATGCGCACGTATCTTTAATATGATTGTTTCGGTATATCTCTCCAATGAGTGCGAATAATCATTTGCGGAAATGAATTGTGCAGGTTAAAGGAAGGGTCGATCTGCGGAACTAGGTGCAGGATATGGTGCACAAGGTACACATGATCTTTTGTTTTCTAGATATAAGTTATAAAGTTGAAGGAAAAATACCAGTTATGCGCACGTATCTTCAATATGATTGTTTCGGTATGTCTCTCCAATAAGTGCGAATAATCATTTGCGGAAATAAATTGTGCAGGTGAAAGGAAGGGTCGATCGGCGGAACCTGCAGATGCAGGATACGGTATTACTTACGGTACACATGATCTTTTGTTTCCTAGATATAAGTTATACAGTTGAAAGAAAAAGTACTAGTTATGCGCACGTATTTTTAATATGATTGTTTTGGTATGTCTCTTCAATAAATGCGAATAATTATTTGCGGAAATGAATTGTGCAGGTGAAAGGAAGGGTCGATCTGCGGAATCAGGTGCAGGATATGGTGCACAAGGTACACATGATCTTTTGTTTCCTAGATATAAGTTATACAGTTGAAAGAAAAAGTACTAGTTATGCGCACGTATTTTCAATATGATTGTTTTGGTATGTCTCTTCAATAAATGCGAATAA
>NW_012026805.1:809033-809489 GCF_000956235.1 Wasmannia auropunctata
TGTAGAGTCTGCCGGATATAATAATACCTATATTATACGAAATTTCTACGTTGTATCTGCTTTCATCCATTCTTTAGATTTTATAATGATTTTGAATCGCAAAAAGGAGCAACAATCAACAGGACTCATGAAATACTTCTCATCGACGATAAAGGAAATTATTTTAATAATACATATCCTTACGATGCACGATCTTATACGTGTACTTGACGTGCGCTAATGAAGAATTAAGATGCAACTTCAAATTTGTACAAGATAATTAAAAATGCAGTGGAAACCAGTCATGCAAAAACGAGATCATGATGTGCTACAAAAATTCGTATTTGCCGTTGTTCTCTCCGTTTAGAAATATATCGCTTAAATATAATTTGTTAAAAAAATATTCGATTAAATTTTCTGGAAATAAATTAAGCTAAAAGAAAGAAAACTAAAAAAAGATATCATTTATCAATTTTC
>NW_012026805.1:809509-814283 GCF_000956235.1 Wasmannia auropunctata
GGGGGGGGGTCCGATACTTCATGAACACCCTGTATAATAATAAAACTATTATAAATAAATTATAATTAAATAAATAAAATGGATGCCAGAGATGTGCAAGACTGCGTTTATACTTGTGCGATATATTATGCAAACTAAGTCATAAATTGTGTAAAGAACATAGGTTCTAACTCAACTTACTACGTAAAAGCCAAAATTTTAAATCCTATTCTGCGCAGGATATAAAAATTTCTGAAAAATATTCACATAATTTATTCTTTAAGTCTCAATAAGAATAATTTTACATATCTTTTTCATTATTTTATCATTTTCATAATCGGATTCAGTTATCACTTTACTTCAAATTGAATTAATCTAAGCAACGTTGCATTAATAATTCAGAAAAATGTTAGCAACGTTCCGAATTCATTTCCTGTCTTTTCATTAAACCTCTTGTGGCAATTCGAATGAAAAGTTTTTCGCAACCTATCAAAAAGTTGCGATTTTGTAATCTATAAAATTTATACGCGGTTTCACAATATAGACTATGGCCTCGGTTCAATTTTCGCTATTTTGAAAGTTGGCTTATGTTATTGATCAGCTATCCGGATAAAGGCAATCGCCTACAATTGCAGATGATAATGATGGTGCGAATCTCACGTAAAAAAAGCTGTCAAAAGGTTTAAATAGCAAGCTAAATGCAAACGATTAGCTGCAATGGTGACAATGATAGGTACAACGCAGTGCATTTTATTTGTTAAATTGTGTTATTGCTTGTCCAGTTGCTCACCTACAATAATAATTGGTAATAAAATGGCTATTCGTATATAGAATGAGTAAGCAATTCCTGTAATCTTAATTACAGAATAATCAATTACTTTGATTATTATTATTACTAATAATTATTTTGTCTGATTACTAAGTAATAAAATTACTTTGTAAGTATGATTTGAAAGTATGATTATCAGCAATCATGATTATCAAAGTAATCGATTATTCTGTAATTAAGATTACATAAATTAGTTAAAAAGTCTAAGTAATTAATTATCAAAAGTAATTGATTATGCTCATCTCTGATAATTATCGTACTATTATATAAAAATACTATTAGTTGCTTCGTAACGAATTTTTCTCGTAACAATTTTACATCAAAATTTTGTTTTAAGATGCAGGATCGCATCTTGAGAAAACGTTACTTGAGAAACGGAGCGACATGACGTATAAAACATGCTATAATCTTTGATTATAGGTTAATGTGACAAAAAATCGACTAGAATTTAATTGCGATTTCTAACGTGGCACTTTACTCTTATGATAACATGCATCAGTACACGGGTTTAAAAATTGTTTAAAAGTAGTTAAAGGCCGGAATTGTCGACAAAACTTGTAAAAATCTTTGATAGTATCGAAAAAGATTATAAAGTCGGTTGAAACTGATATTAACGGAGGACTTTACCCTTGTAATGCGCCGTATACGGGTTAAAAATTATTTGAAAATGATTACAGACCGGAACTGTCGCTGAAGCCTGAGGAACTATAGAACTCTTCGAGAACAATAGAATAGATATAATTTCATGATAAAAATTATTTTTTTTTTTAATTGAGGTGTCATGCAGCGATTATAGATTAAAAAAGAATTTTAAAAATACTTAAAGACCAGAATTGCTATAACCTATTAGGACCTATGAGTCTTCGAGAATTATAGAATTTCACAATAAAAATTAATTTTTGAAATTTGAAGTGCGAAGTTAGAACCCTATTATATTTTTCAAATGTTATTGTTTTTAACTACGTCACCAGAACAATTTCTAAAACGTATTATAAACTGTAGAATTATAACGGATAATTAACAGAACTGATGAAACTTTTAATTTTTTTAAGTGGAATGTTATCTCACTTTACAGAAAAAAGCTCTTAGGTGTTACATATCTACCTGCATATATGGCGTTTGATAGGTGAACTCCTTGTCACAGTATTGAGAAAAAAACAACGGAAAGTATCGTTCAAAAATGAAGAAACGCGCGTTTATTTGTTTTTTCGCTTTGGCGATTTTCTTTAAGTTCACGTACTGTTATGACACAAAGAAATTCACGTTGAACATGCCAAACATGAAACCGAGCACAGTAAGTATATATAAACCTTCAGTTTTTATGAACAATGCATGTACAATATAATACAATCTAATGATGTGACATTATAGTTCTTGCGACACATAAAAATATGGCGTATAAATTACCAAATAATTCACAGAGCCTTTTTGCTAATACACATATCTACATATTTTGTATTATCTTTAATTTTCTTAGTTTTTATGACAATTTCAGTAAATACTACGCACAGTGTTAATGTATAACAAATAATCTCTCAATTTTGAAAAAAAATAATTCACATAATTTTTTTCGGAATAAATATTATATCTGATTTTGTTTACAGACCGAATCGTTTTTATGCGCTCCGTTTAAAGTAGACTCTGCAAGGAATTATTATGTTACTGGTTTCGATATGAATTCAACCGCACGAAGCCATCATATGACCATCTACGGTTGCACGAAACCAGGAAGTTCAAAGTCAGTTTGGGAATGTGGACAACAGTTTTATGATAATCCTGGTGTAGATACTCCTCCTTGTGCGGAAGGACCTCAGGTAATATTAATATTGAAAAATCGTATTTCATAAATGTGTTTTAGATATATTGTTGAAAAAATTTTACTTATTTGTACAGATTATGTATGGATGGGCAGAAGATTATTTCGGTCTGCCAGAAGGTGTGGGTTTTAAAATAGGCGGCGATTCTCCCGTCCAGTATATCGTATTGCAAGTGCATTACTCAGACCCCAAAGTCTTTAAGATGAATGACAGAACAGATACTGATGTACATCTGTATTATACTACGCAAAGAATGGACAAGCAGGCCGGAGTTATTGTGTTAGCATCAGGCGGTTCCATACCGGCAGGCAGAACGACATACCTGGAATCGGCTTGTTCCATAAAAGAGTATAAGACTATTCATCCATTCGCATATGCAACGCATACCCATTCGCTCGGAACAGCCACGTCCGGCTACGTAGTGAAGCCGAATAACAATTGGATTGAACTCGGTAAGAAAGATCCACAGGAACGTAAGACGTTTTTGCCCGTTACCTACAAAACTTCAATCACGTATGGTGATACGTTGGTTGGCCGTTGTACGATGAAAAGTACACGCGATAGGACTACGTACGTAGGCAAAACAGAACAAGATGAAATGTGTCGCTATTATATCATGTATTATGTCGACGAAGGCACTCCGCTTAACCAAAAAATTTGCTATACCCCTGATGCTGTGTATTATTCAAAGGAAGAGTAATATTCCTGACAAAGAGGCATCTAATTTATAATATAATCAATTTTTATAATATACTATATAATATATATCAATATTATAATATATGTATAATGTAATATATATCAAATATCTAATATGTAATTATCTTTTAATTGCACATAAAACAAGGCCAAAATGTTCCAAAGCGCTGATACACTATGCTTCTCAAACGCAGCGATTTATATGTTTTATGATAAAAGAAGTTTAAACTGATCGATACCTGTAAATTCGCTTGTTCTTATTGTTTTACAATATTCTTAACTACAGTTCTTAAGACGGTTTTGAATGTATGCATAATTTATTTTCAAATATCGTGTTTTATCCAAATGAAACAAGTTATCATGTACATGTATGTTAAAGCGTTATGCAATCACATATATGACACAAAAAGGTAACCTTCGGTCTAGTTTCAATTAATATTTATTATTACGTCCATATAATTTGAAAAAATTGGAGATTTAAAGACATTGTTACAATTGCATGTGTTATGTATAAATCCTGATTTATTTTAAAAACTAATTAGTAAGTATAATACTTAGAATTTTAGAATCACATGCATTTAAATAATTCCATCACTAATTTTAAATAGCATAACCGTTTACAAACTGATTCATTAAACATACTAAATATGTATGTGACGAGAGAATACTACGGTCAAATGTTACGAAGTCTTTTCAATATCTCCTCTGGACTATACTATAAGAAGTTTAAGAATGTCTTGGAGACTGCACAAGTGTTAAATAAAGAGATATAAATACAATTATGTAGCGTAATTTTTCGGCGATATCATTTACTATATTATTTTAAGAGTAAATATAATATTTATTTTCGATTATGTTAAACTGACAGTTACCTCTGAGAAAAGATCTAATTATGAAACATGTATTTCAATAAATAACGCGCAAAAGTTGTTTAATTTTTTATCTCGGTATATTAAATAATAAAATAATTTAATAATTTTATCTATTCAACAAAATAATATACTGCTAATAATACTGCTTGAGTTGATCACCAATTAAGTTAAATTTTGACGTCACTCTAATAATTGGTGATGAAGAAATAAAACGGATGAAATATATTACAATATTATATAACAAACAAATATAATTGAAATTAAATTGAATTTCAGAGTAAATATTTCGATTCAGGGACTACCCTCCAATGACCTTAACCTTGACATATATTCGACAAGGTCATGGCAGTGAGTGACCTACAAAAAGTTTTAGCCGTCGGTCATATTTATTAAAAAATATCAACAAAAAATGTTTCATAAAATCGAAAACTTATGTGGGACAATTATAGACTTTGTTTAACCCTTCTCTCTATAACCGGGTACCCGGGTACCCATTTCGTACTTTTTGCCTTAATATCGATAACTTTTACTCAAAATTGCGCCAAACGGCTCCGGTTATCCATTATTTAGACAATTTC
>NW_012026805.1:814303-816484 GCF_000956235.1 Wasmannia auropunctata
TGTCAGTGGTATCTCTAAATGAATTTCATACAATATCTTTTGTCTCACTTAAACACGTGCAATGTCCTTATCTAACTTATTGAAGTGCCATCTGTTGCAAAGTCCAGCACTTACTGCTAGACGCAATTTTTGCTGTCTTTGCCTTAGCTAAGCGTGCAAATTACCATAAATTGCAGTTGGAACGATAAACCTTTTTCTACGCTTTCAATCGTAACTCCAAAGGTCTTGTATTTTTTTCTGTAATCCGAAAGGGGCGAGCTACCTATTTTGTACATATGAGCTACAGAACTTTTATACCAACGAAATGTTTACGTCAGATGATAGGTTACGATCGCTGTACGACCCAAAAAAAGGTAATTTTTTAATTTTTTTGTCGTTTTTACTACAAAAAAATAGCTCGCCCCATTACATTTTATGTTTATTTCAATCCTGTAAAAGAGATTTTAATTCCGTTCAGTATTTTTGAAGTTATCGTTCTAACTGCAAATGTCGGTATTCCAGCATCGCCTTAAAATCTTAGATTATTGGTTTAAATCTCAACAACGATAAATTTCTTTTCCGATTTCTTTTGCATTCTTTTTATTTTTCCCATATAAAAAAATATGTGTTTTGTATTTTCAATCAGAAAAACATAATAAATTCATTTTAAAGAAATTTCTAGAAATAACTTATATACAAGGAATATTTGAAAAGTTTTGCGAATGAATACATAGCTAATGCTGGGAAGAAAAATTGTTTGCGTAATTTTATTGCATCATCTTTTGCCAGAAGGAAATTTTATATTAATCTAAATATTCTAAATAAATAATATTATCTCAATCTTATTGCCGTCAATACAAAATAACTTGTTAGAATAAAATAAAACTTTTCCGGTGATATATAAAAGATAATGCAGTAAAATCTTGTAAATAATTTTGTCCTCGCTTTTTTATGTATTGTTTATTCGCAAAAGTTTTCAAACATCTCTTGTATTAACAGTATATGTATTCCGATCGTATGTATTCTAACACAATTAAATTGAAAGAAGATCAATGAACGGCCACAGCAGAATTTTGGTATTTCTAATATTTCTGTGTGAATTTTACATACGTATTCTAGTTCTACAAACTGCGCGCCGTTACTTTTGGTCTCAAAGTAGTTCTCGTTTGAAACAAAATTGTATTATTATGTTATTAAATTGATAATGAATTTAATAATTATTGATGCTCACCGGCATCTAATAAATTTCCTGCTCCCCCGCGACACGACGTAAATGCTAAAAAATTTTGTTACAAAAAATATTACTTCAGCCAGAATTCGAACCTGGACTTCCCTACATTCTGTGTGGGCGTCTTAGTCTGTTTGACCACCGAGGCATATAATAATATTCATCATAACAATCGCAGATATATTTAAAGTAAGATGTTGTAAGGTCAACATGTATAAATTATTGTATATATACATATACAGGGTGTTCCAGAATTCGCGGACCCGGAATATACTGTGTGATTATCCGTATCAAAATAAGTATGTCTTTTTCCTCTGGCAAAATTGTGTCTGAACAATAATTTTTAAATGAGAGCAATTTTAAGCTAACGAATGAGCGCTTTAGGTTACGCGTGAATCAGGGGCGGCGCGCGCTTGGTGCGGCGCGATGCGGCGTGTATGCTATTTTATTATTTCGCTAAATAATCTTGAAGCAAAATTATTGAGGTGTTATCTAATCTACTTATTTTACTTTCAGTCATTGCTTTCAGTGATAACAATTAGAAAATTCTCTTATTAAGTAAGTTATATTTAAAATAGCGCTACATCAAAGTCATTCAACATCATTCAAAGTTCTTATTAAATCTTTAGCGAAATAATAAGATAGAATACACGTCGCGTCACGCCGCACCAAGCGCACGCTGCCCCTGATTTATACTTAACCTAGAGCGCTCATTCGTGAGCTTAAAATTGCTCTCATTTAAAAATTATTGTTCAGACACAATTTTGCCAGAGGAAAAAGTTACTTATTTTGATACGAATAATTACACAATATATTCCGAGTCCGCGAATTCTGGAACACCCTGTACATATATTCCGACCGTATGTGTTTTAACACAATTAACCCTAGACTATCACATCTGGGTAAAATTTACCCGGACCATTTTTGAAGTGTGTGCCATTCCGACAGGGTTGAAGAAGTGTGGTCGTGATGTG
>NW_012026805.1:816504-820947 GCF_000956235.1 Wasmannia auropunctata
GGGGGGGGGAGGGAAACTTACAAGTGTCCTCTACAACCTTCCATCATAAGCCACGTTATTCCACTTAATTGGTACTGCTATTCCAGCCACGTGTAAAGTTCGACAATCGGTCTAGTTTACTCGGTCAAATAAATGTTTTTTTAAAATGAAGCCATATATGAGATATTTTTCTTTTGAAAATACCACTTATGTTCTTTTAGAAACTATGCTTTACTTTTTTTTTATTTGCCTCTGAAAAAAACTGCGATGTAAAAGAAAAATAAGTCTTTTTCGGAAAAGATATAAAAGCTGATTTACATTTTTGTAAATTGTTCATGTCTTTAAGATCTTTGAGTGTTATTATCCATTCAGTCACCTTTCTTACTGTCTGGCGTGTAGATAAAAAAAAAGTTCTAAATCGATGCGTTTGAACCGAAGTTATGCAACAAAATAGGTAGGCTGGGTAAATTTTATCCAGTGTGGTAGATTTGGGTAGCAAATATGGTGTGGTAATCTAGGATTAAATTGAGAGAAGGCCAACAAACTGCGTCGAGATCGAAAGTAACGGCGCGCAGTTTGTGGAATTAGAACATGTATGTAAAATTCACATAGAATTATTAGAAGCATCAAGATTCTGCTATGCAATTCGTTGGCCTTCTCTCAATTTAATCTCTTGTATTAGTTCTATTAATGTACTATTCAATAAGTTCAATAAATTAATTGTTTAAAAATTTGCGATAAAAGTAGAACATTTATAAAATTGATTAATTTTAAAAACATAACATTTATAAAATTGATTAATTTTATAAATGTTTATTATAAATTTCATATAGTATGGGGCTTTAAGAAAATATTTCTGGCCTTAAATTTGTTTGTTTCTCCTTATTTTTTATGCTTTTTGTATATGTCGTAGGCAAATAGTCATTTTGAAAAAATAGATAGCTTTTGATTAGACAAATGTTATCTGTCTGGTCAAATGACTTTTACTTGTTTATTTTTGCTATTTTAGTCAAATGTTACACGGTCTGTCCCAAAAGTTTCCGAACTTTCATTAAAATTCACTCTGTAAGGTAATAATTATGAAAGTTTAATAATTAAGATCATAAACGCCAACACAGTACAAAGCGGATTTTGATGCTTTCATATAATATTATAGTGTGAATCTTACAATTTTCGGTTCACATAACACCACGTGGCCACAAATCGCATGCATCTCCGCAGCTCCGAACCAAGTAGTAGTAGTAGTAATTGTTGTGCGGGTGCTTCTACAAGAGGCCCAGCGTCACTTAGATCCGTAAAGTACCACTGTAACTCCCGCTTAATTTGAGAGGCTCCAAATGGCAGTCTCCCCCCGCTGCCCGAACCCCCGTTCACCCCCGTGTCAGACATCAGTCCTTCTCAGACCAGTGCCGACACTAGGCTTTGTTTAGCTCCTGCGCTAGACACTGGTCCTATCTCGGACTTTGCGCCAGATACCAGGCCCCGTTCAGCCTCGTGCCGGACACCAGGCCCATATCACTCCCCGGAACCCCTCTCTACCATTGGATGTTCTAATTTGGCAGAAATACTCTTGGTGGTTTTGCCGTGTCTTATCGAGAGGTGGCGATCGCTTTCCAGAGACCGTGCTCCGATTTGCGCCGCCAGATGCCGGGCATTGGTCGCGCATTTCAGAGCACCGTAGTTCTGGGTAGTTTTGAACCTAGAGCCTCGGCACAGTAAGCTGGCATGTAGCACCCTGCGCTACGATCGTCACAATCAAGTATGTAATATCACAATTAAATTGCCAAAAGCAATCTAATAAATCGATGCTTAAAGCATTTATTTTAAATCCTGTGAAATCCCCCCACTCTCGCGACATCAAATAAATGCTAACTTGTATCTATACGAATCTGTAAAGAATTTATTGAGAAAAAATATCACCTTATGTTCTCAGCCAGGAATCGAATCCGGATCTCCATGTTTGCCCGTCCTTGGTGATCTAAAGGCAGGACGCTCGTCCGGCAAACGTGGAGATCCGGGTTCAATTCCTGGCCGAGAACATGATATTTTTTCGCAATAAATTCTTCACAGATTCGTATAGATGCAAGTTAACATTTATTTGACGTCACGAGGACGGGAGGATTTCACAAAATTTAAAATAGATGAGCATCGAGCATCGATTTATTAGATTGCCTTTGGCAATTTAAATGTGATATTACATACTACTTGGTTCGGAGCTGCGAAGATGCACGCGATTTGCGGCCACGTAGAATGAACCGAAAATTGTAAGATTCACACTATAATTTTATATAAAAACACCAAAATCCGCTTTGTACCGTGTTGGCATTTATGATTTTAATTATTTAATATTCCACTATCTTTCCTGATAATTATAAATGTTTATTTATAATCATTCAAAATACATTCCTTCCAAAGAAATTACATTGTTTACAATGGTCGTATAGTTTTTGAAAATTCCGCTGAGTCTTTTTTTGAAATGTTCGAAATGATATCGATCGAAGTCTTCTGAATGTCCTAAACAGTGTCGAACTGTTTTCACTTCAGCTTCATTTTAGCTTCGGCAACAAAAAATAGTCACGTGATGCCAAATCTGGTGAATATGGGGGATGATCAAGGATTACGACTGACTTGGAAGCGAGAAATTTACGCATAATGATCAAGTGATGTACTTATGAGCCGGAGCATTGTCATGCAGAAGTTGGTCGCATCGACCAGCTGCCTTGCGCTCAGTATTAAGAACGAACCTGATCAATTCTTGCCAGCAAACGCTTCATTTTACATAGAATTTAATATTTGTTTTTTGCTCTATTGTGATTTTTCGACGTGTATCACAAATATATTGTCGATTTTATACTTGTAGCAAAAACAATTGTTAGTGGGATCTCAATTCAATTTACGGAATTTGTGAACGAAACTTCAATGAAGATAGTGCAACCTTATTTATATAGATGATGCCACTAATACCGTCCGTACGAAAAAAGTTCGGAAAGTTTTGGGATAGACCATGTATTTTTCTAGAGAAATACTATTTGACTGAACCGGTATTAGACAAATTCAGCTAACAAATAACGTTTCTCATTGGGCTACCTTCAATTTGGTTCATGTAGCGTTTTTTAAATTTAGTATTTGCAATGTAGAAACACAAAGAATGGAATTATACGCTGAGTAAATTAAAGTTATGGTAGGAATCGTATTTTTTCAGTAAAAATCGGAAAATCTGTAAATCTTCATATAAGCCGTAAATTGAGTAAAACCATAAAAATCTCATTTTTTATTGAATGTAAAATATATCATGAAAATTTTAGACTAAATAAAGTAAGTAAAACAAATATTTTATTATTTTTTTAAATCAAATTTTATTTTACTTTATTTTAAAATTGTACATTAATTTTTTGTTTTCCGTGAGGTCATTGTGATAAAGAAAGAGGACGTTATTAGAATTTTTCTGAATTCTTATGTTCAATGGATTCCTTATTGTAATGTATCAATTATAACTAAAATTTAAACTAAAAAAATAAAAATCTTAAAATATAATTAATAATAATTTTGAACAGCGACAATTGTGTATTATTGCAATAATTTTCTTTCCATGATTTTTTAAATAACCCAAATCATCTTTTGGGATATCGCTTCGCATAAATAGTTGTAAACTCATGTGAAACCTCGCTTTGCGTTGTAAAGCGTACGCGTGGAAGCATACTTCGTTGAATACCATTTACTTAACAACGGTTTAGTTAAATAGTGCCTAGGAAAATAGCATTTGAACACAAATAAATAAGTGAAAGTCATTTGACCAGACAGATAATATTTGTCTAGTCAAAACCTATTTTCTCAAAATGACAATTTGCCTACGACATATTACTCTTTCTCTTTGACAGCTAGTTTCGTAGTGGTTTTTATTAAACTGGAAGTACATAAACACGGTTTTTCCATCATCTTTTAAATTGTTAAATATATTAAAATATTTGATATATATTCGTCACTGAATATAAATTATTGATTATTGATTATTATTAACTGTAACGACTTATTTTCCTTCAATAACGGCCTTGAATTTTTTGTGTTCATTCGATTGTTGGCTTGAAAAACGTAAAGGATTTTCTCACTCAATGTAACAAAGTGTTTTAACAGGTCTGGTTCACATATGGTTCAGAAATATTAATATTTTAATCACAGACAGAACAATATCACAGAAAGATCGAAAAAATTGCAAAATTCGCTTTTAATTCTACTTTAAATCTTTTATGGTATATTTTTGAATTTAAAAATAATATTTTAAACTTCAATCTTTTGTAAAAAATTCTTAAAAAGTTGCCTTCCCATACAGAACATAATATCTGTTAGATATCTATTCGATATCCTCATATCCATGATAGGATATCCATAAATCTCTAATAAATAACTAGTAGACATCCTCTATACATCCAAATGTCCGCAATACGAGAGATCAGAAGAGCACACGTC
>NW_012026805.1:820967-824284 GCF_000956235.1 Wasmannia auropunctata
AGATATCTTTGGTAGCTGTTTAGTGAATATGGATGTGTAGATAATTATTAGATATCTACTAGTTAACCATAATGGATATGGATAGTGTATAGATATGTGAATATCCAGTAGATATCTATTATATATTTTGTTCTGTATGGGTTGTAAGAAAATATAAAAAAATCAATTTTTTTGACAAAAATTCTATCCTAACTCCTTAAATTAAGTGTCTAAGCGAATAGCAAAATATTATTCTTTATGTTTGACTTACTTGCAAACATTCAACAAAATTGAAGGATATTCATATATATCATGTGGTTTGCTTGCAAGTGTAATTCAGTAAAAAATATATATTATATGTAATATTTCTCTTAAAGAATAAAATATAGTGATATGTGTAATTTATTAATGCAATTTTTGATAAATATAATTTTTCGTGTACAGTCGAATTTCCACACTTTAAATATTTATATTCTTGATCATCTTTATATTTTTCGCACTTTTAATCTTCACATCTTTAGCGCCTTTTTTTGTATTGCTCATAATTTAGTAGTATATTTGTAATATGACCATTTATAGAACAAAAGATATCATAAGTATATTCTTTGCTTTATTCCTTATATTCTTTCTATAGCTGCATTAACTTTCTATTATACATTTAAAAGGAAATATATATATAATTAGACATTCGAAAGTAGGAAAATAAAGATGAAAAGTACAAAAAGTTCAACTATAAAAAACAGACTATATATGTATCATTTGTTACATTATTTGTGCAATAATATTTTCATTTTGCAAATATGTTTTTGAAATAAAAAAAAATTGAGCGAAATGTTAAAAAAAGGAGGTCATTTAATTTTTGTATTAATATATGAAGATATATGGAAATTCGACATATATTATATGAAAATATGTGTATATATACTGTCAGACTGATTTGTAAACCTTCGCGTAGAAGATCAATATACGTCCTATTCAGTACTCAATTTGATCAATTGTATCAACTATTAATCTATATTCAATCGACCATATTCGTGGTAATTAATTTTAATTAATTCAAAATTCACAAAATTTCTATTAAATCAAAAAGTTTAACATTAAATTAAAATAAAAATTTAATTGGAAAATTATTAAAGTATAAAATTCAAAATATAAAATATATTTTATTTGGAGCGTTTTCTCTCTAAATTTTAAAAATTAAATCAAAAATTTTAATTTTAATTCTTAAATTATTTAGTTTTCAAACTATTAACAAAATTTGCATGAATTGTAATTCTTATGAATGTATTAAACATTATTTTATTTGTTTATAAATATGTAAAAATAGTAGGAAAATAGAAACTAACACATAAATATTCGTTTTTCCTAAGAAAAATTAATTTCTTATGATTTTTCCTTTAACTAATTATAACTTATACATACAGATTTAATAATAGATCACAATTATTTTATAGCATGACAAAAAGTTAAATAAATCGAGTTGATACTGAATAAGTCGAACAGACTGATTTAAGATTAAGATATCACGATTTAAGATTAAGATAACGTTGGATAATCTTCTATCACACAGATGATTGGTAGAAACAAATAATAAATGTTAAAGGACGGACCGCGAAGGTGAGTGCGAAGGTATTGGTGCGACGTGTAGTGGTTATTGTTCTGGTTCTTGTTCTGGTTCTTGGAGTCGTTAGAGGAGATCGACGACCGGTTTGTCAAACCGGTAGTGTCACCAGGCCATCTCATTCCGCAGCAGAAATCAGCATCTGTAACACCCAATAGCCCTTGCGCACGTCGTCTCATCCTTACTTTATGCATTCTTCGTCTATTCCAGTTTAATATATGGCTTCAAAAAAACTGGTTAGACATATTCAAGATATATCCATCGTTTTTTATTGGTTTTCGCTTATAACTAGATCTCGATCGATACGGTTTATATTTCTGATAGTTATTCAACGAAGAAAAGATTTATAGCTCATTAAACTAAAAGTTATATATATATTTTTAGTTTCTGTTTATTATCAATGTATCACGATGTATTTTGCGAATACGCCGTTATATTTGTGTGATATTGTTTATGGGAAACAGTGTTCTTAGAAGAATGATGAAAAATTGTGTAAGTTTTTCAGTGTATGTTTCTATAACACCAAACAACCCTTGCCCACATCCCATCTTTCTTTAAAAAATTCGATTTTTCACAATCACAAAACTGATTGTGTAATTTTTCTTAATTTAATTTTTGTGCGTATATATTTATTATGTAATAAAATATTTATTATTAGTAAAAAATATATAGAGTATTTATTATGCCGATTTTTAGAAGCTTTTGTAATAACCTGAGAAAAGAATCATAGATGAAGTTTTATTTGTTTCATGCAAGCCATTTACGATAAAAAAATGAAAATTTTTTTTGTAAAAATATTCTTAAGTTTTTTAAATAAAACTATATTTTTTATATTGTAATATATCAAGAAATAAATTTAATAACTACCGAAATTTTTATAAAGAAAATATTTTTATTTTTTCATTGTAAGATATAGATCATATGTAAAAAGACAAATTTTTTTGTAACTGTTTAGATTATCGCAAGTGCCTCTAAAAATGTATGTATCATTGTAACAAATTACTCTATTATCAGTTACAGAATTTAAAGAAATGAAAACATTCCGTGAAAAAAGTAATTTATGTTATTTCATGCCTTGTATGAAGCTGTTATGATGAAATCTGAATAATGCAATCTTTATATAACTATGTTCCTTGCTTTTTGGATTCAGTTTTTTCTCAACCGACAATTTGATCATTCACTTATATTGTGATTGTTCGAGTCATATTTAGACTTGATTATTTACATATATTTATACTAGTCATAAAATATAATATATTCTATCTATGTATGATTCTTTAATTTCCTATGTGGAGCATAGGACGTCTACAAGCCTCTTCCATCTTATACTATTAAGGGCAATCGTTTTTATTTCTGCTCAGCTCTTTCCTAGTGTTTCTATTTCTTTGTTGACCATTCTTCTCCATGTCACAGCAGGTCTTCCTCTCTTTTGCTTTCCTTGCGGGTTGTATTCCATGGCCATGCGAGTTATATCACAGTATAACCAGTAAGGTCCACTCAGCGAAAAACTAAGTCTTCGCGCAGGTATCGCCGCGCAACTTTGTTTTGGATCCAATGAAATGCAAGACGATAGGAACGTATACATACATATGTGCAGACAATTTATAAGCAATTACATCAGAAATTTTCTTTAGTGATCACTCCTACGAATAATTGTTACTAACAAAATGTTTTATTCGATTCACACATTGAATTTATTGAAGATCGGAAGAGCACA
>NW_012026805.1:824304-826786 GCF_000956235.1 Wasmannia auropunctata
TGTGCTCTTCCGATCTATAAGCAATTACATCAGAAATTTTCTTTAGTGATCACTCTTACGAATAATTGTTACTAATAAAACGTTTTATTCGATTTACACATTAAATTTATTGATTTACTGTATCGAATCCATATTATTACTTATCTGTTTTATTACTTGTGAGGCACTTTTCTCAATTCGGTCTTGGATTTAATATGGTGGATGCTCACGTGATCCGGAAAAGGAGATCAAAGGTGCTGACACGAAGTGGACCTATTGGTTATACTGTGGTTATATCTTGTGGATCTTTTCTTAGGCTATGACCAATCCACTTCCACTTTTGTTGACGGATTTCCATGTCGATTTCCTCTTGCTTGGATACGCTCATGAGTTCTTCGTTTGTTATTGTATTTGGCCAGAATATTCTCAGGATCGTAGGCATCTATTCACAAAGGTTTGGAGTTTCTTTGTTATTCCTTTTGTAACCTTCCAAGTTTTGCAGCCATATAGTAACACTGACTTGACGCAGGCGTTGAAGAGTCGGAGCTTGCGTGTATTAGACATCTTTGAGCTTCTCCATATCTTGTTGAATCGAAAGAAGATTTGTCGGGCTTTGTTTATTTTTTTGTTGAGATCGATGTCGGTGCCTCCGTCTTTGGCGACTACGCAACTAAGGTATACAAAGTCGTTGACTTCTTCTATTTTATGTCCCTTTATAGAGATGGGTGCGCTTTCATTAGTTCTCATGCACATCACCTTGGTTTTGTTGATGTTAATTTTTAGTCCAACCTCTGCTGCACATCTTTGCAAGGTTGATAGCCTTCCTTGCGCGTCGCTGTACGTGTGTGATAGTAGCACAATGTCATCCGCATAGTCGAGGTCGTTGAGCCGGTGGATCAACAACCATTGTATTCCGCCTACTGTTTCTCAGTTGCACTTCTTCATCACCGTGTATAGCACCATCAGGAACAGCAACGGTGATAGTACGCAACTCTGTTGATCTGGAAGGCGGGGCTCAGTTTTCCTTTGAAGAGGACATTACGTACATTCCGCGCTGTTGTATAGCTCTTTTATAAATCTTGTTATTTGGGCTGGTATTCCAAATTTCTTCAATGCCTTCCAGATAGTTGGTCTTGTCACGGTGTCAAATGCTCTCTTGAAGTCCACGAATGTCATATACAGCGGCGAGCCGAATTCCGTCGACTGCTCCACGATGATGCGGAGGCTGTTTATGGTCTATACAGTTACGTCTCGAGCGAAATCCTGCTTGGTCGTTTCTCAGCTTCCCGTTGACGTGTGTTGCCAATCTTTCGTAAATAATAGATGCAAGGATCTTGGTGATTGTGTTCAGGAGAGTTATTCCACGCCAATTCCTACACTCATGGAAATCACCTTTCTTCGCTATTGTGATGATTAGCCCCTGCTTCCATGTCTTCGGAATGCTGTCTATGTTCTAGACTTCTGTCAGAATGGGCATAAGCGCTTCTGCCGCTGATGCAGAATCGGCTTTGAGCAGTTCTAGTACGATGTTCTCGCTACCGGCGGCTTTGTTGTTCTTTAGCTTCTTTATTGCCGATCTGATTTCAGCAGCTGATGGTGGTTGCGTACTGATACGCGATGTTAATGGATAGTCGATGTTTTGACCATTGTCTGCCGAGTCATCGTGCTTGAAGAATTCTCCATCGATTAAATTGCTGTTGCTCCGTGGTGAAAATACGGCCATCGTTGTTTTTAATTGGTGGGATGTTCGTAAACTGGCCAGTGATTCTCTTGATACACTGGTACATTTCGCACACATTTCTTCGTTCTGCCGCTGTTTCTGCGTCAGTGATGATGCTTTCCTCGAATTTGCGACGATCTCTCCTCGCCATTTTCTTAATTTGTTGTCCTATATTATTGTATCTTACGAGGGTTGCATCATCCCGACTCCGGTTTAGCCGTAGGTTTAGTGTTTTTTTGCTGTTTTAATTCCCAGGTCTCATTGGTAATCCATGGCCTACGGGTGTTGTCTTTGATCCCGATGACTTCAACTGCGGTCTCAATGTACACTTTCTGTATCCCATTTCCCCTTAGCATTTGTTTCAGGATTCATTTCTTTTATTTTGGCTGCTAGGGTTTCACAGAAGTTTTGGTGAGCGCTTTTGATCTTGAGTTTTTTAGTGTTAAATTTCTTTGGACTTATTTTTAATGTTATTATTTTCATTGGTTTTATACGTATTTTTGCCACGATTAGCTTATGATCGCTATACATGTCCGCACTACGCATTGTCCGAACGTCCAGGAGAGGGCTCAGAGATTTTTTGTCAGTCAGTACGTGATCGACTTGGTTGTGTGTTACTCTGTCTGGTGATTGCCATGTATATTTGTGAATGTCCTTGTGCGGGAAACGCGTGCCACTGATAAAGAGATGGTTGGCCATGTAGAAGTCGATCAGTCGTTCGTCGTACTGCGTGCTTCTTCGAGTTCGTGGAAGCCCATTATTTCAGCGAGGTTGTTATTATTG
>NW_012026805.1:826898-835744 GCF_000956235.1 Wasmannia auropunctata
TCCGAACCGCACACACGTGTCTCTAACCGACTAACGATATTAAGAATATATACTCTTTGTTATATCAAGAATCTTGGCTACGATTATTGGCACCTCTCTACTTCGAACTCCTTACATACACAACAGTCGGGATGCCTGCGCCAATGTCCGGATGTTCCATGTGCCAATTTGTACGCCTTTTTGATAGCCAAGGGTCATTGCCGGTGGTTCCGTCCGATATCCGAGGCCTGTATTCGTTTCGATTCGATCTCGAATCGATTGTTTTCGGACTTGCGAGTGATTGGCCCACAGAATCCTATCCAGCCGTCAGAGATGTGACTGTCGGTTGGAAGAACCGACGGTGGGGGCCAAATTTTTATTTCATTTATTTTTATTTATTTACTTGAGTTCTGGATGGTTTTGAATTCGGGTTTCCTACATGGGAAGTAGGCACACTACCATGTATGCCACCACATAATATAATATTAATGTTGATTAATGTATTTTTTTTTGTCGCGTATTGATTATTGATAGTTGTTTTAATATAACTTTTTGCTGAATTAAAAAGTATAATCAAATTTTTTTCTCACCACAATTTTTAGGCGACAATTTTTTTTATACAAAAAGTGTTTCATTTTAAGTGATGCAGTCAATTATTTTGAAAAATAAATTTTTGGAAAAAATGTCTCACAATCAAACAAAAATGGTATGAAAGGGAATGATTTAAAGAGATAAATAATGCTAAATTAATTTTTGAATAAAATCGATTTTTCAAAATTGATCACAAAGATCACCGTTATTTAAAAAAATAAAATTTTACGTTTTTTTGTTACAATGCAAAGTTTTTATTATACAATGTGATTCTTTTTCTTTTATATTTTATGTAAAAGTAATTGAGTTATCGAAAAATCAGTCATTTATCAGATATTTCGTACTTTATTCTGACACATTTTTACATGAAGTATAAAATACCTCTTAAATTATTTATTTTTGGCAACTATATCTTAATACTTTTATGCACGGAATAATAAGATTAATCAATTGATGTAAAAAGACAGTTGTCTTTAAAAAAAAGTTATGCAATTTGCAATACGTATCTTTTTGCAAAACAACAATCTGTTTTCTTTACACCAATGGATTCATTATTCTCTGTATAAAAGTATTACAGAGAATAATATAAAGTATTAAGATACAATTGTCAAAATGAATAGTTTATGAGATATTTTATTGTTTATATGTGCCAGAATAAGATATAAAATATGTCGTAAATTGATTTTTTGATATTTATATTTGATATAATTTTAATATTTTTATATTTAAAATAATTAGAAGAATAATATGTTGTAAAAAAATCATGTAATTCCATTTAAAAAAATGGCAATGACCTTCATGTGTCTTTAAAAAATCGTTTTTCTTTTGAAAATTGATTTTATCATTATCTGTCCCTCTACAGACCATATAATTTTTGTTTAAAACTTTTTTCCCGACAAATGCTTATTTTTTAAAATAATCGTCTGTATCACTTAAAATGAATTAAAACATTACCTACTAAAATGGAACAAACTCGACATAAATTATATTATTTAAAATTTTCAATGTTTCATCATCCCATAGACTTATAAGATAGATTGCGCGCCCTATTGTTCTCGGTGAGGTAAAAGCTAGAGTGAGAGGGCATCCCTTTTTTGCTCTGTCCTTGTTGAATCGTTGGTGGGGAGAAGAAAAGAGGGGAGACCCGCGCGAACAAGGACAGAGCAAAAAAGGGATGCCCTCTTATTCTAGCTTCTGCCTCACCGAGAACATAGGGCGCGCAGTCTATTTTAAGCCAGTTCTACATTAGTTGCAAGCCGATCGCAAGCTTGTTACGACAGCCAATCCGAAGCTTGCATTTTGAAATCAATGCTTCGGATTGGCTGTCGCAACAAGCTTGCGATCGGCTTGCAACTAATGTAGAACTGGCTTTATAAGTCTTATATGATGCTCACCAAACAGCTTCAAATATAGAACTAATTGTTGCAAACAAAAAAATTTTTAATTTTATTATTAAAACGACCTGCTATTGATATGCGGAATAGCTCGTCGGTTCGGAAGCTAGTGACAGGGATCGCAAGCAGGTTCGGGAGAGAGAGCAGCGGAGTTAATAATCAAACATCAATTAACATGAAGAAAATAAAACATCTATTTCAGAAAGAAAGATAAAATAAATACATGTCGCGAGATATAAGATAAACCGAATTAACGGACGATTCCGTTAATTCGGTATGCGAGTTACAAAACCCGATAGCGTCAGGCGATAAATAACATGACATATAATTATCCATACTTTAAAACAAACGCAAATGAATAAACTTAGCAGTGTCCCGACCGTGGATTACTGTGATAACATGTATTAATATTCGGTTTAACGAAAGTATAATATTTCGCGTGCGGGTCGCGCGGCGCCACCGACTGAGTCCGTCGATACAACACGCGCGCGTGGACGAGTGCACCAGCTTGATGCGCGAGCACGGCGAGCAAATCGCTGCTCGTGGATTCGCACGTGGGAATTTAAATACTCGAAATGACAGGCGTCGTTAATACAACCGAACCTGGGCGGAATAAGCTAACGCTCAGAAGGGAATAAGGAAGGCGACTCGCCTGAGTAATGCTCGGACCGAGGCGAAGTAGCCCTTCACCCTGTTGTCGCTTTTCCGCGTATAGATTGGTGAAGTGACCCCTGCTGAGGAACGTTCAGCCAGAGAAGCGCTCTACTCCCGGGTACTTCGTTGCCACTTTAATTCTGGGCGAAAGAATGTCTACGAACTGTAATTTTACCGAGAAGCATTCGGGTCGAGGCAAAGTAGCGCTTTACCCCGGTGTAGTCGGTTCACAGGACGGTTAGGAACTGGTGGCTACCACGGTATCGGGGACCCTTTTATACCCGACAATGAGGCATTTCACCTTCCCCTTTCCGCAACAATTTGTTAACCCGGTTTAACAACTTTTAGCAATTGGTCGTGATCGGCGCCGTTCGTCGGTTTCCGGACCATTTGAACCCCGGCGACAACGTCTTTGTTGGCCTAAGTTGCCAGACGACTTTCTATGGAGAGATTATAAAGAAGGTGGGCGCACCGCGCCCTTCATCGCCCGACGGATAATCGATCGGGCGGCATCCGGCGGATTCGGCCGGGAATGATGCACTTTCGGGGGTGCATCGTTACAATACTTATAAACAATTAGAAGATACGTGAGACTTTGATCACTATCCTATTCATATAGAGCTAATAAATTAAGAATATAATAAGATAACAAATAGAATATTAACAAAAAAGACTGATTGGAATAAATATATTAACAAGGTCAAAACAACTAAATTTGAGAACGTCTTCTACAATCACGGCTGAATCTCTGTGCCTAACGAATTAAAATACTAAAAAGAATTGAATAAATCGATGCTTATAAGCATCTTAAAACACTGAAAGAACTTATTGCAAAAAATATTACCTCAGCTAGAGTCTGAACCTGGGACCTCTCGACTTTCTGCCTGAAGTAATCTTTTTCGCAATAAGTTCTTTCAGTGTTTTAAGATGCTTATAAGCATCGATTTATTAAAATCGATCAAAGAAAGATCAATGTGATCAATTGAAGATCAATATGATATCTTTATTAGCCTCAGCCAAATAATTCCATTGTAAGTCCAAAAATTTATTTGGCGCGCAATTTAAACGGCTGAACATGGAGTTAAGAAATTTATATAGAATTCGTTCGGCATCGAGATTCAGTCGTGATTGTAGAAACCCCTCTCGAATTTATTATAGTTGTGTGATTCACATACGCGGTCTAGTTCAAATAATAATTAAAGTTAAAACAAATTTAGACGTTAATATAAATAATTTTAATTATATTACTCAAGATAACTTAGAAGAGAAATATTATTTATAGAATTATTAAAAAGCTTAAATAATAGAAACAATAAAAATGAAAATAATAAAAAGAAAAAATAAGAAAAAGAAAATAAGCAATGAAATAGAGCTAATAATATAGACCATAATAACAACATTAAGCCGTAATCACACTAGTGATTGAGATTGAATTGGGATTTGATTAATCAAAGTAAAATTTACTGAACTTGATATTAGTTTTTTTTTCTGATCAAATTCCAATACAATCTCAATCTCAATTGCTAGTGTGATTACGGCTTTAGGAAGGACCAACCAGTTTATAGGTGGGATCAGAATATGAGAAGATAATTAACGTTTAAAAAGTCGCGCAATGATCTTTCTACTTTCTCGTATACAATCCCTGTGCACAGACCGTGTACACACTCACAGAATGGTCTTCCTTTTGGTTCATATTTTTCTTCGTCTGTTATAGTCTATTTTTGTCGTGTTTTTCAATTAATACCTTTTTACACACATATAATGTTACTGATGCAAAATAATGTGAACTCAAATCTAGTGGGAACGAAACAAACCATTTCGCCATATTGGCGCTTCTGGCCATTTCTCCACAAAATCTTTTTTCTTTACGTTCTTAGACACCAGTAAAATGTTTGTTACAAATTTCAAAGCAAAATTTTATGTTTAGCTTTTTTCTTACGTTTTGCGTACTCCTTTAAATGTCGCATGAAAACACGGTATCGTGTTATAAGATTGGAAAAAGTACTTATTTATAAAAGTAGTTATTTATAGACAAGTTAAGAAAAGAAAAGTCGTCCTATTACTTTGTCATCGAGCGTAGGTAATGGAAAGAATAAAAAATGAACGCTTAGTCTGGTGGGTAGAAAAAAGGATTAACCGTAACTTATAAGATAGGGGGCGCTGCGCGCCCCATTGTTCTCGGCAAGGGGACATCTAGAGTGAGAGGGCACTACCTTTTCGGCTTTTCCTTGTTCAATTGTGCAAGTTGGTGGGAAGAAGAATAGAGGGGAGGCCCGTTGCGGTCGCGAAAAAGTGACCTCTCACTCTAGTGACCTACTCCCTCGCCGAGAACAATGAGGCGTGCAGTCTATCTTATAAGTCTATGGAATTAACAAACTTTACAATATGCAGAGTGGTTTTAGAAGAGGAAGATCATGCACGGACAATTTAAATTAATGATAGATGTTAAAAGTGCAATTTATTCTAATGAATATACATTAGACGCTTTTTTAAATGGTTCCTCGACCTATGATAATGTGGAATTAGGCATAATGCTAACAAGATTAAAAGAATTAAGATGTTCATCCAATATTCTGAGATATATCGAATTGGCTTCAACCTAAGATAAAGAGAGACATAGCTATTTATACAAACGATATAAATAGAGAAAATAATAGAATTAATTTAGAGGTGTCGATCAATCGACACAACAAAGAATTTAGAAAAAATTAGGTTTACATTTAGAACCTCGTAAAACTAACCTGATAGAGTTTTCTAAATATGGATACGTAGACAAATGACAATATATTAAAATAAGTGGAGTCAGGATAAATAATATTAATAAAACTAAATTCTTAGGTATTATTTTTGACAGGTTAAAATTTTATAATTAAATTACTAAGAATAATTTAATAATTTAATAATTTAATACTAAGAATAATTTAGAATACAATGGACTCCTTAGTTCAAGTAAACGTATTGGAAATTGGGCTATTAGGAATCAGCGCGGTAAGAAGTGCACAGATATACAAGGGCAGGTTGAAAAGTAATCGGCCTGACGTAGAAACGGCACCGGAAGTGTCAAATAGCAATGATTTTTCTTAAGTTTGATCCTTCAGAGGTCTACCGAAATAATTTCAGAAAAATGCGATAAGTAGTTTGTCTCCTGTGTCGTATAAAACAAACAAGTTTCTCGAAAAATAAAACCGAATATTACGCAGCAATAAAAGACTTCGTTTGGAAAGGTTTAACGCCAACGGAAATAAAAAACGAGCTGCATTCCATTTTAGGAGACGATGAAAAAATGGGCTGCTGAATTCAAGCGTGGTCATTCATCCATAAATAACGATGAACGTACGGGACACCTAAAAATCGCTACGACTGAGGAAATCATCGAAAAAAATTCATAATGCCGTGTTAAATGATCGACGAGTAAAAGTGCGTGAGCTTGCTGATATTGTAAACATCTCAATAGATCGTGTTCGTAACATCTTACACAAACATTTGCATATGAAAAAGCTTTCAGCGCGATCGGTGCCGCGTTTGCTAACGGTCGATCAGAAACGTATTCGCAATTGCAGTCGCAAAATTTCATGAGTTGTGTTTCGAATTGCTGTCACACGCACCGTGCTTACCAGATTTAGCCCCCCCTTTCCCCCAGTTATTTTTATGGAGTTATATGAGTTTTGTAGACATTAAATTTTATCCATTATTCAATTGTAGACATTCAATTTTATCCATTTTTCGAGAAACACCAAAATTTATTTGCTTTATTCGATACAAGAGACAAACTATTAACCGCTGTTTGAAACTTTTTCAGTAGGCCTCTGAAGGATCGAACTTAGGAAAAATCATTGCTATTTGACACTCCTGGTGTTGTTTCTATATCAGGCCGATTATTTTTCAACCTGCCCTCGTACATATATGTATGTGAAAGCGGTTTTTTAAACCATCAATATAATTTGTATAACCGATACATTACAATCTTACAAACGTTTCGAGCCATCCTCGAGTGTAATTCCTATCAAATTCATCTTAGCGCATTGTCACTACGAGACTCAGAATGTCCGCCGTCGATCCAAGTTCTCATGCAAAAAACTCCAAACGCTGGTTACATAGCCGGATGGAAGACTGAGTATCACTATAACGAACTATCAAGTAATGTCTTAGTAATAACGTTAGAGATCAACTAAGAGAACTCACTTCAGGATCGCACAACAGACACCTTAGCTCGCCGTAACATGATGTCGGAATTCAACAGTCAAATGATAAAAACGGTTTATAAATAAGTCAAAAGATCACAACCAATCAATCCATAATTACCACAGAATGTATCACAATCATGAATTTGATTGTGAGAATTTTGATCCTGGATGTTGAAAGAATTTTTAACAAAAGATTAATATCAGAGATGATACATATACAACAACAAACCAATGGTTCAAACTTGCAAACCGATACAGAAAAATTACATCAATTTTACATTTCTTTGATCAATAATACATAAACATTACTTGTACCCCTCTTCACTACATGATTTGACACATTGCCCTTTTTTATTTATTATATTTTCATTATAACTTGTGACTCTGTAAAGACTTGACCAGAATTCTATATGTTAATTTATTCACTCGGTTTTAGTCCTTTAATTTAATTTATTTATTTAAATTTTATTCATGTAACTGTCGACTTTTGACTTATTTATACACCGTTTTTATTATTTGACTATTTAATTCCGACATCATGTTACGGCAAGTTAAGGTGTCTGTTGTGCGATCCTGAGGTGAGTTCTCTTAGTTGATCTCTAACGTTATTACTAAGACATTACTTGATAGTTCGTTATAATGATACTCAGTCTTCCATCCGGCTATGTAACCAGCGTTTGAAGTTTTTTTTGCATGAGAACTGGATTGACGGCGGATATTCTAAGTCTCGTAGTGATATGGATAATGCGCTAAGATAAATTTGATAGGAGTTACACTGAGGATGGCTCGAACGGAGCCGAAACGTTTAAGATTGTAATGTATCGGTTATACGAATGATATTGAATTGATGGTAAAAATCCGCTTTCACTTATATATCTACGTACTTCTTACCGCGCCGATTCCTAATAGCCCAATTTCTAAATTACTACAATCACGAGTTGATGAGGCAAGCTCTATTTTGAGATAGTTCAGTAATGTTTTGAAAGGCAAAGAAATAAATACAGTCTTGATGTTATATAAAAATCTAGTTAGATCAACAATAGATTACAACAGTTTCGTCTGTGCCCCGAGTGAAATGAAACAAATAGTAAATATACCGATGAAGGGAGGCTACTCCAATGATCTTGCCCTTCATATATGTTGTCAAGGGCATGACCCCAAGTAACCTTCCGGTGGTTTTAGCCGTCGCTCGTTATTCGTTAAAAAGTTATTAACGAAAAAAGTAACAAAAAAAATAATACCAATGGGGGGTTGGGGGGAGGTTGGGGAAAGTATATTAAATTGAATATCTATTAAATCTTCGCCTTACTAAATAGATGAGTCTACAATATGTATACCAAAAAAATAGATACTGAAAAGATTAGACAGACTTTTACGCAAGGTAGAAAGTATATTAAATTGAATATTTTTGGGTCTGTCTAATCTTTTCGGTATCTATTATTTTTGGTACATTGCAGACTCATTTATTTAGTAAGGCAAAGATTTAATAAATATTTTTACCTTACGTAGGGGTCTGTCTAATCTTTTTGATATCTATTATTTTTAGTATATTGTAGATTCATTTATTTAGTAAGGCAAAGATTTAATAAATATTTTCACCTTGCGTAGGGATCTGTCTAATCTTTTTGATATCTATTATTTTTAGTATATTTTAGACTCATATATTGTATAAGGCAAAATATGACTTTGACCTTATATGACTTTGAATGTGATGATACAAATATAAACACGCAGACGCTTCCTAGTGAGGAATGAGGTTGTGTCTATAGTCTTTGTATTTAGTAGTAACGGAAGTTTCAATACGTGAACATGCGGCTTCACGACTTTTTACTTGGGATCATGAAATTTTGATGTCTCAATATCCAATAAATTTTCGCCTTATACAATGTATGAGTCTACAATATACCAAAAATAATAGATACCGAAAAGATTAGACAGACCCCTACGCAAGGTAGAATGTATATTAAATTGAATATCTATTAAATCTTCGCCTTACTAAAAAATATAGAAGCATTAAAGCACGTATTTATTGTTTTTACAATAA
>NW_012026805.1:835998-841018 GCF_000956235.1 Wasmannia auropunctata
ATTATTTTTTTTGTTACTTTTTTTGTTAATAACTTTTTAACGAATAACGAGCGACGGCTAAAACCACCTGAAGGTTACTTGGGGTCATGCCCTTGACAACATATATAAAGGGCAAGATCATTGGAGCAGCCTCCCTTCATCGGTATATTTACCATTACAAGACACATTGAACAAACAAGAATAAGTCTAGTAACAGAGACATTGTAAAAAATTAAACATATGAGTAGATTAGGACTTAATGTAAGGAAATTTGAAATTTAGAATATGAAATATGAAGCTCTAATGGAAAGTACTGAACTGGACACGGAGTTTGGTACACTACTAAAAAGGAAAAAAAGAAGATTAAACCAGATAACAGGATACATTATTGCAGACTTAAAAATGCTTTGTACGTTGCGGAGAAGATTGCAATTAGAGGAACATCCAAAATTAATTTTTACTAATGGCTGATGGCTCATGATCAGATGATGCAACGGTAACAGAAACAGGAATCGTATTTGAAGATTTAGAAAGATATTATGTTGATTTACCCAAAATATGTACAGTTTACACAGTAGAAGTATTTGCAATTAGAGCAACGTTGAAATTGGTTTTTAACTAATTAAAAATGGAAGTCGATATGCCAGATAACATATATACAGAGTGTCTCAAAACCCGCGATTTTTTTTTAAGTGCAAACTCTTTAGAATATTCTAAGACGAAAAACCTAATACAAAAATATTGAGACTATAATAGTTTTTAAATTAATAGCGATTAAAGTTGGCTAATCACAGAGCTAACACTTCGCGCGCTTAGGCACGATGATATGACAAGTCATAGAGGTGCTAGCTATCCTTTTAATAATGCCGAGATTATCATACAAATATGCAATAATATTTTTGCTAAGAAATTATTTTTTCTTTTATACGAAACCTATTTGTACGTACATTAAATAATCAATTAATATCGAAACATAAAAAAATATGAATACAATTACAAGATATTACGATATGTGTCAACTTTCAAAATAAATTCATAACTATGTTATTTACTTCGTATGGTGAATTATTTTTGGGTAGATATATAATACTGGTAGATAAACTATTTTTAACATGAAAATAATTGAATATGTTATTACAGTAAGACTGAAACCTGTCAAATTAATTTATTTAATCTTAATGCATTTAAATCAAATTATTGGCATATATTTTTTATTTTTATTTTGATAAAACATTAAAAGAATTAAAAATATAGATATTGATAGATTTTCAGATTTTGTACTTTTTTTAAAGTTTAATTTAATTTGCATCGTCTTTAATATGTATTATTATACTGCATATACACATTACAAAACTAATTACATTAATAAAATATTAAGAGTAATAATCTTTTTTATTAAATTAAATGTTAATTAGCAAGGACTACTTATTAAACAAATAATCAAAACAAATCGTAAGGGCTGTCAGGAGTTAGCGCAGTAATTAGTGCACAAATTATAATAATAATTCCGATGTAGTTCACATCATAAAATAAAATCTTAAAAATAATACAATAATTTCAAAGTTCAATAATTCCAGACGTTTCGGCTTAACTTTGAGCTATCCTCAATAATTAAGCAGTTGTTGACGGTCGCAGATTGTACAATTCCGTGTAAAAAATTATTCTTAATGATCTCAAATTATTATTTTTTAATGTAATTAGTTTTGTAATTAGTTGTGTGTATTCAATGTAATACACATATTAAAGACGATACAAATTAAATTAAACTTTAAAAAAAGTACATAATCTGTAAATCTCTCAATTTCTATATTTTTAATTCTTTTAATGTTTTATTAAAATAAAGATAAAAAATGTATGTCGATAATTTAATATGAATGCATTGGGATTAAATAAGTTAATTTGACATGTTTCAGTCTTACTGTATTAACATATTCATTTCTTTTCTTTGTTAAAAATGGTTTGTCTACCGGTATTACAAAAATTTTCACCATACGAGGTAAATGAACATATGATTATGAATTCATTTTGATAGTTAACACACATCGTGATATCTTGTTATTGTATTCATATTTTTTTATGTGCTTCGATATTAATTGATTATTTAATGTATAAATAGGTTTCGTATAAAATAATAAATAATTTCTTAGCAAAAATATTACTGCATATTTGTATGATAATATTGGCGTTATTAAGAGGGTCCTCGTAGCACCTCTATCACTTGTCATATCATCATGCTTGAGCGCGCAAAATGTCAGCTTTGTGATTAGCCAACTTTAATCGCTATTAATTTAAAAACTATTATAATCTCGACATTTTTGTATTAGGATTTTCGTCTTACAAGGAGAGGCTCAGACGTAGTAATTTTAGAAAAATTTAAAACTTATGGTACGTGAAATATATCACTTACAATATTATTTTGGCCAAGCAGTAAGATGCACTTTTCGGCCATGTCGAGAAAAAAATTTTATTTTATTTTAATATTTATGTTATTTCTATTTAAAAATAATCAAATTAGTAATCAACGAATATCCAATATAAATATATGAAAAACGCACATTTCATTTACAATGAATAACGAAAACCTGCGATAAATAAAATCCAATGCAACGAGAGCAAGCAAATTAAATCCAAAGTAACAAGGATCCAAAATAAAGTATTTTTGTGATTTTGAAGATTAGGAAAAATAGAATATACAAATGTGTAACATTATTCATTCTTTAATTGGTATTGGTCAGTGTATATCGTACAATCTTTCATACGTCAACTTTATAAGTATCGCATGAGCCTGAATGACATTTGTCATAAAAGCAGAGGAAACACAACGTTTCACGGCACATAGAACACATTACGAGTATAAACGCAGCTTTGCCACATGCATAAGGTTTTTTGAAACTATTGATGGCAAATAACAAAGTATGCTCATGCGATACTTAAAAAGCTGACGTATGAAAGATTGCACGATATACAGTAACCAATACCAATTAAAGAATAAATAATATTATACATTATATATATATTCTATTTTTTCTTAATCTCCAAAATCACAAAAATACTTTACTTCGGATTCTCGTTACGTTGGTTTAATTTACTTGTTCTGGTTGCATTGGGTTTTATTTATCGCAAAGTTTTCGTTACATTTTAAATGAAATATGCGTTTTTCATATATTTATATTGCATATCTGTTACTATAAATTTGATTAATTTTAAATAGAAATGACATAAATATTAAAATAAAAAAAAATTTTTTCTTGATATTAACTGAAAAGTTCGTCTAACTGCTTAGTCAAAATAATGTCTAAAGCCCAGTCTACAATTGCGTAAACGTAGGCGTATAGTTGTGGGAGTAGTAATAGCAGTAAATGTTGTACAATAATTTAATCTACAATCGAATAAAGATATATTGTAACTTGATTACAACTCTCTAGACAAATTCAACGAACCTTCGTCTTCAAACTGAGCATTGCTCTCTTTATATTCCATAATATTACCCATAATATTACCCATAATATTAATTATAAAACACAATAAAAGCTTTGAGAACAATATATCAGATCGTTTATTTCCATGTATATGCATCCGGCATCGAGACAAGTGATACACTTCACGTACCATAAGTTTCAGATTTTTCTAAAATTACCACATCTGAGCCTCTCCTTATTAGAATATTTTAAAGAATCCGCACTTAAAAGAAAATCCGCGGGTTTTAGAACACCCTGTATATTAACCTTTGAGTACATAGTACATGGAGATGGAATGCCTTCGTTTTCTGTAGGCCGCAAGTGTGTCCAAGAGTGGCAGAGAGTGCGAGAGAGAAAGATATACGAGTGATACTTCGTCCTTTCTGTCTGTCGAATTTCGACGCATGCGCAGAGAGGACGAATATTTCTCTATTATGTATTACCGTTATATCTGTGTCATATTAGCGCGCACGATATTTCGTATATTGAGGTGCGCTGCGATAGCACATATGATTGCGGGGCGAACGTTGATTGGTTGCTCCGAAAGTCTGCGCGAAGGGGAGCAACCTAGGCGAACAAGGAGAAAAGCGAGGACAGAATCAAGAAGACCGTTCGACTGGCCACGCGGCGCGAATAATCATTCTTTGGCATTGTAACATAGTTAGATAATAAATCCTTTTCTTCAAATTAACAAGAGTTGTGATAATTATAAGTGGCAGAAACACAACAGTTGGCGACGAGGATGGGATTGCCAAGTTTTTGGAAAAGAGGAAAAGAATCCTCGTAACGGGCGTGCACTAGCGAGGCTGTGCGGCACGTGAACGCGGTATTTTCGTGCGCGGTACAGACTATAGTGGAATTTGCTGTAACGTAAAAGGACATTAGAATTACGCGTTGAGTAGTCGCACAGTGAAGCAGCTACGAAAAGTAAAAACTGAGGCTAGACTGGACGAAGCTTTCAGTTATCTAGTGTTCGTCCAAGTACCGTGCGAAAAGAAGCCGCCGCGTGGACAAAAGTGAGAGAGATCGAAAGAGCGAGCCAGCAGAAACCGTTCGAAAAGGAAGGAGTCGGACGATTCGAAGTAAACGAGGATGCCGTCGGATGGAAGAACGGGTACGGGTGTTGTAGGAACGGGAAGCACCGGTACAGCCGTCGGACAAACCCCTGGGCAAACGGGGCAAGTTGCCGGACATAATACCTTCAAGGTCGATTTCTTTGATTCAAAGCAGCAAACTTTCCGAAGATGGCTGCAGCGGCTAGAAGGTTGCTTTTCAAGTTTTCCGAATACAGGAAGGGCATGAGAAGGTCGCCTATCTCCTGCATTTCATCGGAGTAGAAGCTTTCGGAATCCTGTGCGATCGATTGGATCCAGAAGACCCGTATCAAATGGCATATGATGTAATATTAAATAAATTAAAAGAGTATTACGCCCCGGAACCGCTGGAGATAGCGGAGATATTTGTTTTCGAAAGCGATTGCAACAGTCGGAGGAAGGCGTTCAAGAATACATGGCAGCGTTACAAAAACTGTCTTTGTATTGTAAGTTTGGAGAATACTTAAAGACGGAACTCAGGAACCAGTT
>NW_012026805.1:841068-841418 GCF_000956235.1 Wasmannia auropunctata
TTTGAAAAGAATTTGTACAAATTAATGAATAACGCGGTATTTGGCAAAACCATGGAGAATGTGCGCAATCACGTCAATGTGCGGCTTTTAACAAAATGGGAAGGTAGATTTGATGCGGAGGCGATGATCGCGAAACCGAATTTTCACAGTCGTAGCGTCTTTTCAGAGAATCTGGTCGCGGTAGAAATGCGCAAACTCGAGGTCAAGTTTAACAAACCAATCTACGTGGGTATGTGTATTCTCGACATATCCAAGACTTGTTTGTACGAATTTCACCACGACTACATGCTACCTTCTTTTCAAGAAAAGTGTAAAGTAATGTACACCGATACTGATAGTCTTATTTACCA
>NW_012026805.1:841829-844201 GCF_000956235.1 Wasmannia auropunctata
AGGTCACTGTCCACACTGAAAAAAACCAAACGAATGTTAAGCGTTCAACGAGAAAACGAAAACCACCGGACCGTTTCGGGGACTATTCGTTGCATTAACGGTATTGGAATGTAATGGTTTTGTTTACGGGAGGAAGAGATGTTATGTATTACCGTTATATCTGTGTAGCGCGCACGATATTTCGTATATTGAGGTGCGCTGCGATAGCACATATGATTGCGGGGCGAACGTTGATTGGTTGCTCCGAAAGTCTGCGCGAAGGGGAGCAACCTAGGCGAACAAGGAGAAAAGCGAGGACAGAATCAAGAAGACCGTTCGACTGGCCACGCGGTGCGAATTATCATTGTTAGCATTGTAAAATAGTTAGATAATAAATATCTTTCTAAAGTAACAAGAGTTGTGATAATTATAAGTGGCAGAAACACAACATTCTCGTATACCTTTCTCTCTCGCACACATCTTGGACACAGTTTTCAAGTCAACATTTCCTCTCCATATACTCTATATACTCAAAGATATTAACAGACAGTCAATTGGTTTTAAAGGCAATAAGCTCTAATTTAATAAATGCTTACCAAAATATGTACATATTAGAAATTAAAGAACTGGTAGACGAGTTAAGAACTAAATTTATATAAAAAGTTTACTTATGTTAGTTTGAGTTCCAAGTCATACTGGTATCTTGGGACGAGATTGCAGATCAACCAATAAAAGCTGTTGCTTATGAAGCAGCAGCGGAAGAAATACCTACTTTGGGATATAAAACCAATATACAAAGAAGAAACTTGGAATTCTACACAAGGAAAGTTATAGTTAGAAGCCAGGTCCAAAAGAAGTTATAATTTTAATAAAAACTATAATATTTAATTACTATATAATATTATAATTTAATAATTATATTATAATAAGAAGAGTAAAAAGCTATGGTTTTATAATTATAATAATGAACGATATTTTATAACGTTTATTAATAGAGCAAATCATTTTAATTTAAATAAATTATTTGCAAGAAAAGAGTATAGGGAGCGCAAGATGCAACTGTGAATTAGAGAGCCTTTAATCAGAGTGGCACCATAAGAGAAGTGACGCCATTTTTTCTCCAAATCCCGCGAGAGAGAAGTGAGAGAGTGCGAGAGAGAAAGAGAATGTCTCACCCAGTCTATCCAATACACAAAATTATCCACACCAATCAAAAGTGGCAGCCGTATGGCCATTTTGATTTAGAGGCTCTCTACTGTGGATATGAAAAGAAAGACGTGATCTGACAATGTCACAATTACGACGCACAGCGGGAGATAATGGGCAACGAATTATCAAAGCAAGAGTTAAATGAAAGAATGAGCATTTTCTAGCTAATTAAGAAAGATAAATAGGAAATGATTGGAATAATATTTAAATATCTCATAAAAAAATTATTTCTATTTTTCATGTGTTTAAATAAATGTAAATATTGAAAGTCTTAGAACAAAAACTAAAGCATTTGAAGCTTTTTTGTGAGAACTTTTAATCAGCTTGACATGATCTACAAAATTTGAAGCAAATTGATTAAAACTTATTTTTTATAATTTTTATATAGAAGTTCTAAAAAATTATATAAAAAATTATATAAAAAATTTTCACTATGGTGTACGTATTTGCATTAAATTGATTCTTTTTAGCATCTTATTTAAAGTATCTTATTTAAGTATCTAATAGAAAAGTTATTATATACATATCAGATGTCACATTATAACGAGATGGCTCCTACAAAACGATTGCTTACAGCTTTGTTTACACACAACCATACTGGATACAGCGTATTGCACACAATCATATTGTACACATACACTGCGCACACGACCATATTGCGCATACGATTCTGTTGCGCACATGGAGGTAAGAAATAACAAGAGGGAGTGTAAGGCCTTTTTGTTGGTGGGGATTACTATGCCGAATGTGATTGATTGGCCATAGTAATATGGCGTTTTATACAAACTTTATTGGAGTTCGGGATTACTACGCCAAATGTGATTGGTTGGCCACAGTAATATGGCGTTTTGTAATGTTCCTCCCTTATGTCTGCTTAGCCAGGCCGCGGAGGAATATGCTCCCTCCTGTTATTTCTTACCTCCATGGTTGCGCACATGCACATTGCACATGTATGAACAACGTGCATATTGGCTGCGGAGTGTAATTCCAAATGGGGATTCCCTTCGATTAGGTTGAAATTTTACAGGTGATATTGTTACGATATATAATGATGAGCGAGTGGCGATCGTGGCGCGAGGAGCAGCGCGGCAGTTTTATAAGCTAAAGATCCGGGTTCAAATCCACCCAGAATAATATAACTCTGAAATTGATTTTAATCAATTCGGAAGCGATCGCCGCCTCTC
>NW_012026805.1:844251-846399 GCF_000956235.1 Wasmannia auropunctata
TTTCAACGTACGGTTGAACCGCTCGACGACTGATGTCTTCATTACTGAATATGTAGAATAATGATTGATGTTATGTTTCTTTAAGAGATTCTGCACGTTGGCGTTATAAAATTCCTTTCCCCTATCAGTTTGTAAATTTTTCGGGCATCTTCCATCATGTCGAATTATCTCTGCGATCGCTTTAGTCACATCACTTCCGCTCTTGGCCTTGAGAGGTACGGCCCATGCATGCTTACTCAGCACATCGATAACGGTGAGAATGTAGTGGTAACCTCTGTTGAATCGCGTATAAGGATGCATATCGACCACATCCGCCTGCCACAGGTCATCGTATCCACAAACTATGACGCGTCTTCGTGGAAATTTTCTTCTCGCGGAAGCGTGCAGTTCCTCGAACAGCTGCTGCTTTTCGAAACTTTTCTTTTTCGACATGTTCGAGTGTTTTCTATTCAACGCGATGATGCGTTTCTTGAATCGACTTTCGAAGCTTGTTAATCAGTATTTGCATATTATTTTGAAGCGCGGTAATCTTTCTCTCGATTTCGTCCTGTCGATCTTTCAAAACTTGCATCGCCTGTTGCACGAAACGTTTGTTGGCGACATCGCTATCATCTACCGGCAGCGCTACACGTCGAATCTTGCGTGACTTTGCGCCAAAGTCGGATGCAGCTACGCAAAGAGCGTTATCGCGCACGTAATTTCTGAGTAGTCCACTCAACTGGTAGTACGAACTTGTTCCGCTTATACCCAGCGACGTCCCAAACTTGTTGATCGGCATTTCGATGTTGACTAAATGATTCGTACTGTGTCGTCTAATTTATAATAATACCAGCTTCGCGAAGTTCCTCGATAATCGACAGCATCTCGTTGTCGTGCGCATTGTGACCAGCTTGGCGCGAGGCCTCGAGCAAACGGAGGCGATCCACAAGCTCGTTGGGATTGTCCCAATGAATGTACTCAATCTTGCTATCATTTACTGTCATGGTGCGCGATATACCTTTTCCAATTTTTTTACCGCTTTTCACATCTTCTGGCAACAGGGGCGCAATTATATTCTTACTTGTGACCCTTGTTACCCATTATTTGACCCTGCGCGCTGCGATCGTGTCTGTACGCGTTTGTAGCTAATAGAATACTCTGATATTTCTGTAGGTCATCGTCATTGTAGATTTTTTTGGGATAACACATGAAAATCAATTCGTAAAGTCCTTGTGTTCCAGCATAACTTTTCCCATCAATGATTATATTATCGTTTTTATCCAAGTTCATACGTTTATTACCAAGCTTCGTTCCCTCATTGCTAAAATAAACTCCGTAAACGTCGTCTATGTTGACCACTTTTTTACCGCTTAGGACTGCCCCCAGATATTTTTGCCCCAAAGGACCATAGTGCATTTGTAGCTTTTCTTGTCCCTCAGATGTTTGCAATTGGTTTCGAACGGATATTACGAGCGGCTCATTGGCGATTTCGAAAATTTCTTCAACGGAAGGAGCGTACGATTCATCGTGTGATGGTAATATTTCAGACATTTCATTCAAAGTAGACGGCACAGTTTTCGAACGTTTCAGCATTGATTTAACCGGAGTGGAAGCCAGTATAGAATTGTCTAACGAGGCGCTTGATTTTTTTCGTTTGGGTGTTGGTTTCATATATCCTCCGTTTCCCCCGAAAAGAACGATTCGTTCTCGACCCAATTCATCGTCGGCGATATTTTCAGCAATTCGTTTTAGAGACTCGATGATGGGCTTAAAGTGTCTCTCCAGCGCGATATCTTCTTCCATTCTACCAGTTTTCAAGGCGCGATATTTTTTGCGAATGGAATCGCTCGTTTTTTCAATCTGTTATGCGCTATTCTCTCACGATCCTCCATGCCGGGAATGTTGCACAATCGATGTATCATCGACAACAACTAACCATGTTACAGTACCGCAAAGTCATTAAATCCTTTTCTATATCGTCCACTGACAAGTGCGCTATCTTTTTCTATTTTGAACAAAAAACAGTTGTACAAAATTAAACAATGAAACTTAAGTGGTACCATCCCTTATTTGTTAAGAAAAACCTAATTACTATCCCTTTTTGTATTTTAAATATTGGTTTCTTAAGTGAAACAAAATAGCAGATCGGAAGAGCACACGTCTGAACTC
>NW_012026805.1:846449-849898 GCF_000956235.1 Wasmannia auropunctata
GTGTGTGTGTGTGTGTGTGTGTGTGTGTGTGTGTGTGTGTGTGTGAAAAAGAGAGAGAGGGAAAATATAAACGCATATTTATACGCACGTGTCGTCGCGAGGGCCCCGCGTATCGCCTGCCGTCGGACAGTAAGTCGCGGCGCGCCCCTGTTTACCTTTCGTACGCGGCCCGTAATTCGCTATACAATTTTCGTTATAATTTGAAAACTAAGCTTCGGACAAAATTTTTGTAAAGAAAAAATCGTCTTAGAATTGAGTCAAGAATACATCTTTACAAGGATACCGGAGTTGTTCTGAATCACCCTTATGTATAAGATCATGCATAACTGTATAAAATCATATACTACGCAAAAAAATTAAAAGATTACTTATTTTGCTCTCTAAAAATAAGAAAATTTCAAGACAGTTTAACTTTGTCAAAAATAATCGTATTAAGACGTTTAAAATTTTATAGCTTGATGTCTTTATTTTTTAATCAATACTTTAAATATCGATCTTCCATTTTTTAAATAAAATTTTACAGATACAAATAGAAATTAAATCTTAGAATTTTTTATTAATTTTGCAAGATTTTATTTTGAGATATCATAATTTTTTAAAAAGAATCAAAGTTACTATTATTTGGATTAGAATAGGAAGACCCTTTTCATTGAAAATACAGATGTATCATTTAAGTTTTATTTTATATCTAAAAAAAATGCAAGTAAAGTCGATTACTTGCATTTCTTGAAATTTATTGTTGTCGCTTTTTCGTGATGCTGATTGGTTGTCTCGCTGTGCCATGCTTACTTCGTATAAATGGCTATTATTGTATTTTGATATTTATAAGTATTGGCTAATAGTATAATGGCAAGTATAGTAAAAATATTAAGTAGCGCGCGTTTGTAATGCTAGTTTTATGAAAAAAGACTTGGGTTATATTTCTTACTTTGATACAACGGTTTTTTATTCTAAAATGCGGCTGTAGTCTTTTTTTATATTTTTTAAAAAGAAAATTTTGTAGTGATAGGAGTGTATATCTTCTAATCAAGTGCGTCTTAATTGAAAATGGTTGATTTTTTTTATTAATGATTACATAATTAAAAATGAGTTGCTTCTGATTCTTCGTAGTATCAAGAAATCTATGGCAACATTTTGAAGATTTTTATCTATATATGAAATATATATGAAAGTAATTATTACAAATTATCAAAATTATTATCTAGAGTAGTAGGTACAAAGATTATTTATAAATTGAATTCGAATGGCTCCAATGAATAAATCATACTCTGTTTTTAATTGCCTATGCGAGCCAACGTAATGCCAATTATCAATGCGTAAGAATATAGGAAATAATAATACTTTCATGTAAATTATACAAGTCATATTAGTTACTTGAACAGATGTTTCGATCCTTGGTTCGGATATTCTTCAGTGTATGCATAACAGATTTGTAACAATGCAACGGGCGCAAATCCTTCTCGACATATTTCCAGTAATCAAAATTCAAATTATGCAGTATGTCAAATATTTATGGTCAACAATCTTTAAATGGATTATAATATTATTTAAACTAAAATAAAATGTCCATTGTATAAAAAACTTTTACTTACGAAGTCTTAAGAGAAGATCCAGAGCGTTTAGACTTAAGTACAATGTGAATACGGAACGAAATGACGTAATACGTAATAAATGAACGATATACGTAATAAGAACGCGTCAAAGTGAGCAATGTAAATACATAGATATTCTCATGTAATATCGCACTAAAAATATTTGAGCCAATGGACACAATCCTTTAGAGAACTCCTACTACACATAGAAGACAGTTAAAACAAGATACAATAAAAAGAATTAAATTTACAAAGTGACATAGAACTTTTGGATCTCACATACTTTGACTTGATTTGTTTATTAAATTCTATGAGTTCTCTAAAGGATTGTGTCCATTGGACCAAATATTTTTAGTGCGATATTGCTTCGAAATATCTAATATGTACACTTAATATGCTCACTTTGACGCGCTCTTATTACATAGTGTTACAAAATTCTCCCCGAAGTACGATAATACTTCCAATAAAATTAGATGACAACAAATAGGCACGCAGTGATGCAGAGAAAGCAGAGGCTTTCGTTCAATTTCTGTTGGAAGTCTTTACTCTTAACCGCAGAATGCGAAAATAACAATGGTAAAAGAATTAATTTTTAAATAGCGATATGTAGTTGAATCTTCCTCTAAAATCAGTTAGTCCAAAAGAAATTCATGCAGCAATTAAGAAATTACTTCCTAAAAAGCATCTAACTTTGACCTCATAAACCAGTGAGGTCTTAATTAAAACAGCTACCAAAAAAGAGTTAGTCTTTCTGGTTTCTTTATTCGAATTCATTCGGAATCATTCACGTACTTCACGTTTCTCTAACATCTGAAAAGTTTTCCAAATTATATGATCCAAAAAAGATAAACCCTCAAATCTCGTCACATATATAATATCGGCCCATTAGCTTAACTGCTACCACTTCTGTCAAAACTATTCAAAAAGCTTCTTCTCGATAGGTGAAATCCAATAATATCGATAACGACGTTGTCCACATCATTAACTTGGTTTTTGCAAACACCATTTAATAATCGAACAAGTTCTTAGAATGGCTAGTGAAGTTAGACAAACTATTGAACGTAAACAATATTGTTTTGCAGCTTTTCCTAGATGTCAGCAAGCATTCGATATAGTGTGACTGGATGGTTTGCTTTACAAAATTAAATGCAAGCTATTGCACTGCAGCTTTTATTTACTCTTAAAATCATATTTTTAAAGAGAAAATTTAGAATAAAGGAAAAGGAAGAATGTTCCAAATTCTACACAATAAAAGCTGGTGTTCCAGAAGGCTCGATTTTGAGCTCTATATTATACTTACTTAATCTTCACATCAGATATACCAATGGACGAAAGGAGTGATCACAGTTATGTTTGCTAACAACACTGTGATACTGTCTAGTAAACCGAAACCCAACGAAAGCATCTATTTAGGGATTTGCAAATACATTTGACAAAGCTTCAACAGTAGCTGCAGAATTGGAAAATCCAGATCAGTCAAATTCCAAATCTCAAAAATCAAATCACATAACTTTTTCTTTAAATCAAGAAAACTACCGAGCAGTCCATGATGTGGCGGATTCGCGACTGACTCGCGCCTGACGGCGCAACAGCCAGCTGCCACTACTATTAATGGCCGCGCGCCTCATATGGCGCGCCTGGCTATGAGTTGGCGCGTCGAGTGCCTAGGCATTCTCGTAAGCCAAAAACATCCAGGGAATATGAATATAAGAGAGCTCCCAAAACTGGTTTGATAATCTCTGCCTCTCGACAGAACCGTGGCTGCAGGTTGTACACCTCGTAGTCATTCCTCGAGAGCCTCTCTCTGACAAGGAGATGGCACGAACTGTAAATTACCAAATGAGATGAGCCATAGCC
>NW_012026805.1:850549-852742 GCF_000956235.1 Wasmannia auropunctata
ATTCACGCAAACCCTTTTACCGTGTTAGTATACGCAACCCCCTCCCCCCCTTTCGAATAGGCTATGGCTCATCTCATTTGGTAATTTACAGTTCGTGCCATCTCCTTGTGAGTATAATCTTGGACTCGATATCTGACTCGGCCGTCGCGTCCTCTTACTGGACGACGTAGCTTTGAGATAGTCACTTCTACTACTAAGGACCCATCAGATCAAGAAATACCAAGGCAGTTAACTCTGCTTGCCTGAGGAACCCGGCGATATCTTACTTGTGGAACTCGGCTAAGGGCCTTGACTGCGGTGGCGTCTGATTCCTATAGCTCTGTCTCGAAGGCCGCTTACCAGACCACTGGTTGAGCCACTGACAAGCCAGCAGAGTAACCCGCAGACAGAACCGCAACTGCTACGACCACCATTGCCTAGGTTGTCCCGTAGAAGAAGACATCCATGCCGGCATCGATAACACCCGCGTCAATTTGCATTGAAGTCCTACCTCAAACGAATTTAATGAAGTATGTAGGCATGTATCTCGATCGTAGACAAGTATGGAAAGAATATATTCGCGTTAAACGCAACGAATTAGCTAACAGAATCCGTTTACTGATGCTTTTGTTTGGTAAAAAAATCAAAGCTTAATTTAGAAAACAAGCTCTTAATATATAAAAACAAATCCTGAAATCAATATGGACTTACGGACTGGAATTGTGGGGCACGGCCAGCAATTCAAATGTTGAAATCATACAACGTTATCAGAATAATAAACACGTTGTCTGTAATATAATTGAAATCTTTTGTGCTATCAGGGACACAAGCTCCCTGGTTTACAAAAAACATCGAAGTGCATGAATATTTGTAAATACTTACAGTTAAGGAAGAGATCAAAAGTTCAAAATACTGCCAAAAATTATATAATCCTAACCAACTTGCCAATGTTCTACACTAGGACAAGAATCAAGTCAAAAAAGATTGAAAAGATATCGTATATTGGAATTATCTAATTGATAGTAAATACGTACGAGGCTGGAGGTTACAGATTAGCCCTATCTCTCAAATTAATTATACTTGTAATAAATCTGCTTATAGTTAAATGCTGATTGCAGATGTGTTTTCCAAGAACACAAAAAAGCACGATAATACGTTTCCCGAATATTTTTCGCGCTGAATACGATGCCGTTGACAGAATTTGCTTAGCACGTCAGAATTTTGAATAAACTGGAATAAAAGGAGCCAAAAATGGTTTTTTAATATTTTTTTGCGGCAAAAAGGAAACCGGTTTCTAAATAAACTCAAAGGCATTTAAAATTCAAGAGTTTTAAACAAACTTTAATTGGTTCATAAATATATGATTTTTTTTCAGCAAGTGAGGATTCGAAAAGGATTCAAACCAAGGATCGAAACGTCAAATAATCAACGTTAAGTAACTGTTTAAGTAACCAATATAATTTGTATAATTTATATAAAAAGATTATTTCCCTTTCATATGCATTGATATCTGCTTTAGCTTGCATAGACAATTAAAGATACAGTATATGAAAAATTATTTAAAATTTTTTTCAAATTTTAATTTTAAAGAAGGTGAATAATCTCTTTTGATAACAATATGTCGTAAAAAATAATTTATATGAACTTATAAAATTATTTCACTTAATGTGCATACTTGTGAAAGATTGCCAACTTTTTTCGGGAGACCACAGAAGTAGTCTTCGCAGAACGTTTAAAAAGTCACGCAACGATCCCCTCACTTTCTTCCATACAGCCCCTGTACAGTGTACACAATACTTTCACAGTCTTCCTTTTGGTTCATATTTCTCTTTGTCTTTCTTTCTTTTGTTCATATTTCTATTAGTCTATTTTCGTCGATGTCTTCTCACACATATATAGCGTGGACCATTTTAATCCATTCAGTCGAATATCTCGAAAATCAAGCCCGGGAGAGAAAAATTTTTCAAACAAAAGTTGTAAGGTTTCGAGGGGGACATAAGATGATAACATTGGTTTGACCCTGAGTGGCGTCGTCAAGGTCAGGACAAGGTCACTTTGAATTTTTTAAATGGAACCTCTAATTTTTCATTACATGTTCTTATAGCACGCCTCGAGAACTTTCCAAAACACATAAATAAAATATTTTTTTATAAAATAAATCTTGAGTTATGAAGCTTAAAAGTTGGAGTACTGTTGGCATTAGCATCATCCAAG
>NW_012026805.1:853162-853576 GCF_000956235.1 Wasmannia auropunctata
CATTTTAAAAAAAATTCATCATTTTACGATGATTTTTCGCGGAGTTACCGTTAACCAAAGTTGACCAATTTTTGCTCAAAATTTTTCTATGCCATAATTTTTTTGAGCAGTGTATATTGTATATTTTGTACACGCACGTACGCACGCATATACATTTAAATCTAATCAATTACTAAATAATAAAATTGTAATTGTTAAATTGGTTAAAAAAAGAATAACAACAATTCGGCGGACCAGTAGTTATTATCGAAATAGATGAAATGAAAATTGGAGAAAGAAAATATAATAAAGGCCGTATTGTACAAAAATAATGGGTATTTGGCGGCATAGAACGTGATACAAAGAGAGTTTTTGTTTTACCTGTGGAAAACCGGCGTTCTGAAACTTTAATATTTATAATTCGAAAATATATTG
>NW_012026805.1:853626-857139 GCF_000956235.1 Wasmannia auropunctata
AGAATTGAAATAGACATAAAATGTAAGGGGCGAGCTATTTTTTGTAGTAAAAACGATAAAAAATTAAAAAATTCCCTTTTTTCGAGTCGTACAGCAATCGTAACCTATCACCTGACGTAAACATTTTATTGGTATAAAAATTCTGTAGCTCATACGTACAAAATAAGTAGTTCGCCTCCTTCGGATTACAGAAACAAATAATACAAGACCTTTTCAGCTATGATTAAAAGCGTAGAAAAAGATTTATCGTTCCAACTGCAATTTATGGTAATTCGCACGTTTAGTTAAGGTAAAGACAGCAAAAATTGCGTCTGGCAGTAAGTGCCAGATTTTCCAAGAAATGGCACTTCAATAAGTTAGATAAGGACATTCCACGTATTTGAGTGAGACCAGAAGATATTGTAAGAAGTTCATTTAGAGATATCACTGACACTGAAGAGTCTGCTTTATCGACTTCGTACAAATTTGGCCAACCTTTCAGCATCCTCTTAACATATTTCTAATGCATTTATTGTACGATATCTCGAAAACCATCCATTTTTGGACTTTGTGCCATGAACACTTTTGATCAGGATGTCATAAAGTATAACATATCAAAATTTCAGTAGATTTGACCGAAAACCAAAACCCTTTGGCTTTGTGCGGGGTTTTTTCAGAGCAAAATTTTATGTTTAGCTTTTTTCTACTTTTTGCGTACTCCTTATTCTGTATGTGTAGAGTAACTTATTTTCAATTCCAGCAAACATAGTGACGTCAAAATGACGTCAAAAATTGATGATTACTGGTCAAGTGACGTCAGATGACCAAAAATAATCGTATATAAAACGTCTTTTTTATATACGATTATCGTCTTAATTACATTGTTTAAAAACGTCATATATATCGTTAATTTTTAGTCATTTCTATAGACGAACTTGTAAAATAATTAAAAATTTGAAAATATTAATTTTTGTTGTTAGTATAGAATACTACAACTTTAGTAATACAACAAATTTAGTGTTATTAATAGTGGTTCAAATACATAATATAGTTGTTACATTAGAAGATCAAATTTATATTATTAGAGAACAATTTGTTGAATATTCAGATTTTTATTTTTATCCATGTAAATCTTCTGAATTAAACATTTTTGTCACAAAAAATTTATCAAGATATAAACTTTGGTCATTTAATAATTTCTTTAACAAATGCATTGTTTATCCTTTTAATAATACTTCTAATGTATCGTTTCCTATAATTCACAGTATAATTAATTAATTTACAACTCTTTAGAGAGTTATTAACAAATAAAGTTAATCAGATTGCGTTTAGCCGAAGTATGAAGGAGCATTGCATGCTGTGCGACTCTTCGCGCTTACTTCTCTCGATTAAAATTTCATTCTAATTTTTCATATATTAATAAAAAAGCAAATGAATAAATCAATAAATAAGGTAAATAAATAAATAAATAAACACATAAATAAATAAATAACAATAAATTACAGTTCGAAATTTATCTAATTTCTAATTGTTTTTATTGTTATTATTTATTTATTTCAATGAGGAAAAGTTTAACGACCAGGAACTTATTAGAACTTTTACTTATTTATTAATAAATTTAGAAAATCTTATCGAGAGAACTAAGTGCGAAAAGCCGTACGCATGATACGTTCTTTTGTACTCTGGTTAAGCGCGATCTGATTGATTAACTTTATTCGTTAATTAACTCTGTAAATAATGGTTTGAGCTAAAATTAATAAAGAAACTTTCAGTTCAAAATTTCATTTTTTTTCACGTATTAAAATATTAAGAGTTTTGGGACACCCTGTATACATATGGATATATGTATTATAATAGACGGACAGATTATTAGAATCTTGCTTCGTATACTGCAATGGCGTTCTTATTTCATGTTCTCGATGTTAGTAACTAAATGCTATCATTTTTATATATAAATGCAGTTATATGGAATCATTCAGACTCTATAGACTATAGAGCATTATAAATACCATTTGACGTACCTACAATCTTGATCGTATTTCAATCTTATGGATCAAAATGCATTTTTAGCTAAATGTTCTTTAAGTTCGAACCATCAACTTAAAATTGACGAGAAAATCGACGGAGATCATTTGATTAAAATATCAAATACTTTTTTCTTCGCAAATATGAAATTTAAATAGGAGAAAGGAGGTGTTGTTCGCTTAAATCGTGTCTTGCTTTCTTACAATTTATCACGCGTTTCGTTTTACTTCTTCTAATTTTGTTTTTTTGCGTATTTTCCTCACATTATATTTTTAAAAATACATCGATTTACGAGAACTCTTACGACGAGGGGTGAGCAGTGAGCTGTGGTTGTGTGGTGCTGTGTGGTGATAGCGGTGCCAGTGATGTTTGAGGTGCTCTGGATGGTCAAGGGTCATTTGGATACAGAGGTGAGGGGTGTAGTTGCCTTAACTTTGGCAGTGGGATGGGAGCCACAGTGTACCTTGGACCGGCGGCAGAAGCCGCTTGTCGTAACGGGTCGACTGCAGCAAGTTGTCCAGAATCTCCTTATCCGATTTTCCCTCTTCGAAGCTGCAACATAATGTATTGTAGATATACCCGGAAGGAACCTGTTACAGTGCATACAGTGATTTTTCCACAAACTTCCAGTAGAAAATCTTCTTTGTCTTGATACCTCGAAAATTGTTTCGCTCGATCATAGCAAAACAGAAAGAATATATTGCAATATAATATTTTACAAAAACATTTGTAATTGTTTGCAAATCAATAAAGAAGATGGAACAATCTCACGGGGGTTCAAAGTATTATTTATTTTTTTAAGTGACCAAGATTAACTTTTTGTTAGAATTGCATTTACTCTTTTAAGTACAATGTACGTTGTATTCATTTGGAACATATGTACATATAAAAATCTACCAATAGGTACGATGCAGCTTTCTAAAGCACTATATAAAACTGCATCTAATTTCACCCACATTACGCTATAAGATGCTACCAAATAACTTTACCTGTAGTCTACTTGTGCTAATACATTCAATGCAATCGAAACATTCATAATATTGATATACATAATTTCCTTTCTATCGCCAACATTAGTGATATTAGTAAAATATACTGATAATTCTATATTTTCGATCCATATAAAGTCCTAGATTACATGTTTTTACATGCAAAAAAATCTTATCAAAATCGATCAATAATTTCCATCTCGCTCTCTTCGACTAATTGTAAAATGCGAAATAAACAAATGAACTTTTTAAATAATTAATTAGATTTTTAAATAATCAATAGATATTTATAAAAGCACTGTTGATTAATGAAGGGAGAAGATACTTGGGCCGATCACATCAACATGCGACTGTGTTAGGTACTGATTGCATAGGCGATCAATAAAGATTAGCCATAATTAAAAGACTCAAATTAATATTATACTAAATTAAATGAGATAATTTTTACGTTGGAAGAATCGTAAAAGGTGGTAAATTATATTTCTTTCAAACTTGTACTATGATAAAATTATAAGATTAT
>NW_012026805.1:857189-858927 GCF_000956235.1 Wasmannia auropunctata
ATATTATAATCAATAAAATATGAAATTTTTTAAATTATGTTTCTTTCCCTTTCTTTGTGGTTAAGATTGTATATATATATATATATATATATATATTGTTACGTGCTCCCGGGAGATAGATAATTCGCGCGAGCACGGATAAAAATCAAACAATAGAGTGGAAATCGTATCCGATTTCGGGAGGGAAGGCGTCAGTTTTCCGGATTTCGTCCCTTCGGCGACCGACAAGGAGCAACAGCGCGAAATGTTGGGCGCCAGACGCGCTCGGCGGCACGTCACTCGCGAGACGCGACGATACTCCAATAGCGCGACAAGCGAAGTGTAATTGCTCGCAACGATACCCGAAATTCGCGAACGAACGCTGCTCCCCAAGGTCGATCGCGCGAGGGCCGGCCGGCTCTACCTAATGGTAGAGGGGCAGGGCGGAACTAAGGGCGAGCTAGGCGACGGACGGTAGGATGGTGCGGGCCGGGCGAAAGAATTCGTACTTCCGATTTAGAACATAATAACAATGCCGTTTATTAGCCGCTTAGAAAGGCGGTAAGAAATAGCGGAAAAATAGAGTACAGTTCGTTAATAAAGAAAAAGAATAGAAAAGGAATGATTCGCGTGACGTTATGGAACGCAGGTAATCATACAGCGCGATAAGTTCCGGCGTAACGAAAAAGAAAAGAGACAGTTCAAGAGATTCGGCCGGTAAATAAGAACGCAATTAAAGTCAGAAACGGCGCGATAGTACAATGAAAAACGGCGGGGCTCGGCACGACGCGAGTACCGAGGTCTAACGACAGTCAACAATAACGATCTTAAATGCGCACGCCGGACGCGCCAACGGAGGCGAAAAACAAATATAAGATTACTTAAGCCGAACACGACGGACATTCATACGGAAACGAAACAGATAGCAGATTGCTTACGCCGATACGCAATGAAATCGCACGCAATATCACAAGACAACGCGACGACAGACACTCGCGATTCCGAGTATTTGCACACTTACACGGACGCTCGCGCACTCGTGCGCGAGGGCTTTGCGGCGAACTCGCGACGACGATCTCCGAGTGGCTCGATACGCGACTCACGACACTCCCGATTGCTCACGGCAGATTCCTGTGGGAACCCTCGCACTTGGGGACGGGCGCCAGCAACCAACGACTACGAACCGCGCGTCGCCAAAGGGGCGCACGCGACGTGACTCGAACACAAAAATGGCGCTTCCGTCCGCAGAGTACGAATGGGTCCCGCGATCCGCCCGTGGCTTTACAACGCTTGGAGATAGAGGGTCACCTCACCGGCACGATCTCCACGTCGTCCCTCCGAACTCCTCCTGGCCGACAGCCGCTCGTCCTTCTCTCTCTAGTTCTCGCAACTCGCTCTCGCTCGCCGGTCCGCTCGCCCGCAATAGTCGCACGCAAAAGCGGCGTAGATCGCGTTCGATCCGCGATCGATGCGTGCACCCCCTGCCCGGGGGTGCGCAACACAGCGGCGCAGTCGGCCGCGACCAATCACGGCGCCACGGGGGTCCTGCCGCGGCACGGGCGCAATCAGGTGACTCTGCATGCGGGCGCCTCGCGCCCGCGCGAGGTCGCCCTATATCCGGGATGTGGCGGCGTGGTATTAGGTGGGCGCGTCCTTCGCCCTTGAATTCCGGGACGAGTTGGCTATCTCGCCCCGGCAGCTCTCGGCGATGTCCCCGGGCCTGGGGAAATCGCCGGCCGTATCGCCCTTCGCGGGCCTC
>NW_012026805.1:858977-861646 GCF_000956235.1 Wasmannia auropunctata
AAGTGAGGCAGACGTCCCCAACCTGCATGGCTGTCACTCTCGCATAGCGGCTACCCCCACCACGCGTTTTCTTAGGGAAGGCTCACTCCAGTATGTGTATATCTCACTGGTCTAGTATTAATGCGTTGCGTTTATGTTTTATTGGCCACGTTTACACTGTGCGACCCGACCTATACCCTCACCTATACTCTAACCTGAAGTAGGCCTTCAATTGAACGTTTACACCATGTAGACCTATGACACTTTTGGACCAAATTGGATCTAATTTAGTCCTAATACATTCGCATGTGAGCATCATCTGGCGTCCACTGAGTTATACATAGCCGTTTTAGTCTACTTGCGTTTACACGCGCTATGTTATGCGACACAAAATGGGTCAGGGATCGTGAAAAAGAGACCCAATCCAAGCCAGATTGGGTCGCTTCACAATTGTTTACATGATCTATCGTGTTTAGATGAAATATAAGGTATAGCCATAGGTCACGGACTAAGCGTGCGGTGTAAACGTGGCCATTGGTTTTAGCCATACTATGGCTCTCGCAGCGACTCGATGTTCCCGATCATATCAAGTGTTATTTTTGCGATATTTCGGTCGTGATCGTATTTTCAGCCCTTTCCGCGATTTTTCGGACCTCCTTCGGCTTCCGTCGCCAATAACGTATGATCTTGTTCAGACGTTAAGTTCAGACGATCTCGACGATCTCCCGGCCGTTCTCGCGCCAGTTCCTCCTCTTCTAGCCCAGTTAATAAAGCAAAATTTTATTGAAACCTCGAAATAATTCGCGAAAATTTGAAAATTTGCAGAGATGTTCAGTTAGTTACTAGGCCTGTTTTTTATAACTGAACTGCTGCACTAGTTCACAGTTTATCTTTCTCTTTCTACATTGGAAGAAGAAAGATCAACTCTGAACTAGTGTAGCCAGTTCAGCTATAAAAAAACAGACCTATTGCTAATCATGTCTGAAAACCCCCCATGATTCTCCCCTTGCTTCACTCATAATCGGTGTAAGACGGTTGTTAGATGACAAATATCATGTAAGAGGCGGGAAACATTATATATGCTTTAACAATGTTCTTGGGACGAATATAGAGTTTACGGCACTTCTCATGTATCTCTCGCATAGTATGTACATTAAATAATCAATTAATATCGCAACATATGAAAAAATATCAATACAATTACGAGATATTACGATATGTGTCAACTGTCAAAATGAATTCATAACTATGTTCATTTACCTCGTGGTGAATATATTTGTAATAGATAAACAATTTTTAACATGAAAAGAACTGAATATATTAATATACAGTTAAGACTGAAACATTACATTTCTTACATTACATTTCATTACAAAAATATTCACCATACGAGGTAAATGAACGAGATAGTTATGAATTCATTTTGACAGTTGACACATATCGTAATAGGTATCTCGTAATTGTATTGATATTTTTTCATATGTTGCAATATTAGTTGATTATTTAATGTATAAATAGGCATTCATATATAAGAAAAAATAATTTCTTAACAAAAATATTATTGCATATATGATATATGTATGATAATCTCGGCATTATTATGAGGGTCCTCATAGCACCTCTATCACTTGTCATATCATTGTGCCTGAGCGCGAAATGTCTGATTAGCCAATTCTAATCGCTATTAATTTAAAAACTATTATAGTCTCGACATTTTTGTATTAGGATTTTTGTTTTAAAATATTCTAAAGAATATAAAATATTCTAAAGAATATCCGTGCTTAACCCTAGGTATGTACACTGTTTTTTTGACGACGTCGTATACACACTGGGTTCCGGAGACCCCATCCATATTTGTTACTGTAGCTCCCCAGAGAACATTCTGACGTCTTTATGACGTCTAAAAGACGCCCTAAAATTTTTAAGACGTCTTTTTGAACGTCTTAAAATTATCAGATAGACGTCTTTTAGACGTCATAAAGACGTCAAATGTCCCGTTTTCTGATATATTGTCTACGTCTTATAAACGTCTTATTTTTGAATATAGATAACGTTTTTAAGACGTCTCTAAGACGTCTTTGAGACATCTCAAGGACATCAAAAAACGGGACATAAGACATCTTAAGACGACTATATTATTTTAACAAAAAAAATTTTTTTTTATTTTATAATTATTACATATTATTATTTGTAGAGTTTAATTTGTTTCGCATATTTTTTATTATTATTAATTACAATTTATACGCAGGTTTATAATTTTTGGAAATACATCGAGATATTCGAGATTTGAACCTGAGATCCCTAGAACTTCAGACTTATACGCTAACCCTGAGCTAATTCTTTGTACAAAGGAGTTATTTTTTCCATTATATAGATGCTAGAATAAAGTATAAAATATCTTGTAAACTATTAATTTTTCAATAATTCTACCAAATAATTTTTATATGCAGAATAATAATTAAAGGAATTATGTTAAAATAAAAAAATAATTTTATTTTATTTAAAAAAGTGAATGTGACTTTTATATCTTTTTAGTGCCTCTATTTAGAAAAAAATATCAAAATACATTCTCCTCGAAACTATATTTCACTTTCATCTAAAATATTTTTACATGTCTTAAAGACGTAATTAAAAAAGACATTTGCTAGACGTCTAAAAAGGAACATATTTAAGACTTGACTAAAAAAAAC
>NW_012026805.1:861696-863949 GCF_000956235.1 Wasmannia auropunctata
TTAACACAACACTTTATTACTAATTGATGTACGCACGAGGTATAGAAAAACGCACGAGGTATAGAAAAACGCACGAGGTGACCAAGCGTGAGAACGCTCGCGAGGGTCGAGATCGTCTGTTGGCGGGATCGCACGCGGGCGCGATCGATACCGAAGGGGGGCCGGAAATTGGCGAAAAGGGCCGAGATCGCGACAGTCGCCGAACAATCACGAATAAGACGCGTGACGAGACCGTGAAAAGGCGACCCGCTGCGCGAGAGCGAGATAGGGCGAGCGCATCGCTTTAATACTAAACATCCGGTGAGGTGCCGCGGTACATATAAGAGGTTCAACGAAAATTAATAAAAAGCACGCGTTTAAATCCGGGCCTCCCGGAGATCTCGGTCTCGCTCTCACGATGCGGCTGCCGGCCCGGCAAAAAGGGCGCGAACCCGCGCTTTGTGACGGCGGCGGGACACTGCCTCGCCGCAGCGGATTGCAGCGTCACAATATATATATACAGGGTGTCCGGTAATAACCGGATAATATCTCGTGGGCTGGTAGAGCAGATTAAACTGAACAGAAAAGTCCTCTACCATTTTGCAAAAGTCGCAATCGTTAACGAGATATTAATTTTTGAAGATTGGCAAATAAACGCGTATTTGTCCGACCCACCGCTGAATACCAGCGGTGGGGCGGCCATATCTTGCCGCGTTGCTAAGCGTGTGGGGATAGAATCTATCCCCTCATTCCTAGCAGCGCGGCGAGATACGACTGGCACGACCGCCCCACCGCTGGTATTCAGCGGTGGGCCGGACGGATACGCGTTTATTCGTCAATCTTCAAAAATTAATATTTCGTTAACGATTGCGAATTTTGCAAAATGGTAGAGGATTTTTCTGTTCAGTTTAATCTGCTCTACCAGCCCACGAGATATTATCCGGTTATTACCGGACACCCTGTATATATATATACTACACTACTACAGCATCAAGATGTGTGTGTGAGAATACTGACGTATTTATCTTTGATGCGGATAAAATTTCTACCTGGCGATGGTCGCGAATGAATAACATTTCTATGCAGTTAGGAACAATGAACAATAAAGCGATTTGATAGAACAGGGGTATCGGTTCGATAGGCGGTTTGATGATGGTTTCTTACTATGTGTCTTCGTGACATTACCATGACATTGAGATGTGACGAATGCTGACACGTTCATTTTTATCTTGACTTGTATAAAATATCTAACTAATGAAGGTAACGAAAGAATATGATTTTCTTTGTTGTTAAGACCAATAGCGGATAGAACAGACAGTTCGATACAACAGACAAGCAGTTCGACAGAACAGGGATATCGGTTCGACAAGAAATTCGACAGAACAGCATTATCGGTTGAACAGAGGTATCGGTTCGACAGGTAATTCGACAGAACAGCGTTATCGGTTGAACAGATCAGCTGTATTGGATCGATAGACGGTTCGACAGCGGTTCCGTAAATGCGTCTTTTATAGTCACAACTGTTTCAATAGCGATTTTATTTATATTCTTTATAGCTACTATCATTTCGGAGGAGCGCGCGGTGTGTGATATAACGTATATATCAATATCATCCACATGGTGCCGTCGCGCATTATCAGGTAGGCGAGATAATTATTTCTATGGCTTGCATTTTTACTCACGGGTTCTCGTGGACCCTTGAGTATATTAATTCAATCGACATTGAGTCGGTCCAAAGTCACTTTAGTGTCTCAGTAAGACAAAAAATGAAGTGTATAAACTGTGACAATGAGTTTGTGCTCAGTACCTGCAACTAGTGTTGTCGCAGGTACTGGTTGCGAGGTGACTGCCCGCCTCCGAGTATGAGAATAAGTTTTTGTCGACCCTGGCGAGGGCAAGGACGCCTCCACGTGAGAATGCGAGTTCGTGGGTTGAAGCGCCAGAGGACAGTGGCGCGAGGAGGCGCCGCTGAGAATTATAGTGGATGTAGCCACCGGAAACAGGTTGCCTTCTACAACTAAGTATTTTTTTATTAGCTTTTTGCTTCTTAGCTATTAGCTTTCCTTCTTTCTTCTTCTTTTGCACTTTTTTTAAATTGCTCCCCCTTTGTCTGTTGCAGATGGCGATAGATTGCAGCGTATTTGAAAAATATTTCATAGTTAATGATATTTATTATCTAAATTTTATAATAAATATTTTTATTTTATTTTAATCATAATATTCTTTATTCTATTCCTTTTCCATTTCGCGTACGTGCGCAACGGGTGGGACGGA
>NW_012026805.1:864254-867100 GCF_000956235.1 Wasmannia auropunctata
CGGTTCCCTCTTCCCCGCACCTACAACGCGATTTCCCCGTTCCTCGCGAACCCCGCACCCACAATGCGGCTTCCTCTTCTCCGCGTACCCCGCACCCACGATGCGTTCCCCCGTCCCCGCGGACCCCGCACCAACGGTCAGGTCAGCCGGAGCGAGCGGCTTCCCCGCGGCTTCCCCCTCCCCGCGGACCACCCCCGCGAATTCCCTGTCCCTCACCCCCCCTCGGAGCCCCCCGGATTAGAACACGATCTTGTTAGCTACTTGATGTGTATATCGTTTGTATAAAATATTTGTTGTCAAAAATTGGCGTCAAATTATACTCTCATAAAATGATTAATTTACAACCCGAGTGACATGTACATATGTACTTATAATACAAAACGAAAAAATTAAATCTTAATAAAATAATTTTTATGTAAAAATACTTGGCGCTTTTTATTTAATTTAAATTTCTGATAAAATATATTACTTAAAAATTTTTTATTTATTGTCGCTTTTCTTATTAGATCTAGCAGCGCCAAGTATTTTTATATAAAAATTATTTTATTAAGATTTAATTTTTTTATTTTGTATTGTAAATACATATGTACATGTCACTCGGGTTGTAAATTAATCATTTTATAAGTATATATGAGAGAGTATAATTTGACGCCAATTATTAACAACAAATATTTTATACAAACGATATACACATCACTTAGGTTGAATAACGTAATTTTTAGTTAACTTGACGCCATTTACTGATATCAAATTTTTTATTTAACTTGCTATTTACTAATATCAAATCTTTTATATAAGTAATAGTAATTGAATAATAAGACATCGTACACAATTTTTATTTAACTTGATGCCATTTACTGATATCAAGTCATTTATAGAGATAATAATAATATACATATCACCGAAATAAAGTTAGTTAACATCAAAGTACAAAGAAGGATACCATTTAAGTTTTATCTTTAAAAAAATTATATTTAATTTGGATACAAGTTTCTTTTCGAGAAGCGCGGTTACACTTGACACCCTTTTTTTTACTTTTTTTTTAAATCAATTTTGTAACGATATCACGCATTTTGTAGTGTTATAACATACTTCGGATTAATGCCTGTTCGGGGAGGATGAGAATTCCTTCGTCGCATATTATCCCATTCTAGTGTTTTTTTTATTGGGCTCATAACAGAAATTGTGTAACGAAAAGATATAGATAAAGGAGGCAATGTAGATGGATCTGGCCTTTCATTTTTCTACTAAAACAGTTATAATTATAGTGTAACATATAAAAATAATATAAAAAATAATTTTTTGGATAATAATACCTTATCTGTAATATGGATTCATCTAATAGATGGTTTATATCTGTTATGAGTCCAATAAAAAAATCATAAGTATAGGATATGCAACAGGGAGATTCTCCTTGAGTGAATTATGAATGATATACTTTGGATTAATACCTGTTCACAGAGGATCTTTTATTCGAGAAGAATTGCCCCGTTTTGTAGTGTTATAACATACTTCGGATTAATGCCTGTTCGGGGAGGATGAGAATTCCTTCGTCGCATATTATCCCATTCTAGTGTTTTTTTTATTGGGCTCATAACAGAAATTGTGTAACGAAAAGATATAGATAAAGGAGGCAATGTAGATGGATCTGGCCTTTCATTTTTCTACTAAAACAGTTATAATTATAGTGTAACATATAAAAATAATATAAAAAATAATTTTTTGGATAATAATACCTTATCTGTAATATGGATTCATCTAATAGATGGTTTATATCTGTTATGAGTCCAATAAAAAAATCATAAGTATAGGATATGCAACAGGGAGATTCTCCTTGAGTGAATTATGAAGGGAGCGTCCCGTTTGACCACGTCCCGATTGACCACAGCCACTCACAGCGGCCGGTGCCTAGAGATTTTCCACTGTTCAAGCGCTGTGAGTGGCTGGTGGTCAATCGGGACGTGGTCAATCGGGTATCACCCAATTATGAATGATATACTTTGGATTAATACCTGTTCACAGAGGATCTTTTATTCGAGAAGAATTGCCCCGTTGCATGTTATTCTATTTTCGTCATTTTTTTACTAAGCTCATGACAATTGACAGATATGATGTAACCTCTATCGGAAAGGTATAAGAAAAGAGACAATGTAGATTGATCCGGCCTTTCATCTTTCTATTAAAATAAATAATCAGTTATAACTATTATGTAATATATAAATGTCTAGTAAAATAAATGATTAGTTTTAACAATATAAATCAATATATAGTTAATTATAGCAATAATATGATATAAATATAATGCAATAAGAAATGTCTTTTAACATACTTTATCTGTATCTGTAATCTTCGTCCAACAGACGGTTTACATTTCTGTTATGGCAGTAAGTAAAAAAATCATAAGAATAAGATATGCAACGGGGTAATTCTTCTCGAGTAAAAGATTCTGTGCAAGCATTAATCCGATATATATATATATATATACCTATATATATATATATATATACAGGGTATCCCGTAATGACCGGACTAACGCTTAAGGGTAGATTCCTGAGATCATTATAAGACAAAAGTTCCAATACCAAAATGTTGAGGCTACAATAGTTTTTGAATTATAAGTGTTTAAAGTTAACTAATCAGATCGTCTAAAGTTGACGCGCTCAGGTACGGCACAACGCAAACTCCTAAAAACAAAAGCTGACTTATCGTTCCTTTTATTAATATTGATGTAAGGATTACATATGGATATACCATATGTAAAAAATTTTTATAATTCATATTTGATATAGTTATATGTATTATTTTCGTAATTAGCAAATGATACTTGTCCTACAATTATTTTACAA
>NW_012026805.1:867120-870210 GCF_000956235.1 Wasmannia auropunctata
ATATGAAAAAAGAAATCAATCAGACTCTCCGTTAATTAGATTTCTGGACAAACTCTCGCAAACAACTATATCGGATCAGTCAGTCGAGGATTTACGGGATAAAAATCGTGAGTTTGCGTACCAGGCGACGGACAAACTTCGAAACTACAACAAGGCTTATTACGATAAGCGCCACAAAAATCCGTCCATGTACAATCCCGGTGACTACGTATTGATCAGGGATGTTTCCGTCAAACCCGGTGAAGAGAAAAAATTTAAGGCACCCTATAAAGGTCCGTATTTAGTAACAAAAGCTCTTAATAAAAACCGTTATGTGATTCAGGACATACCCGGATTTAACGTAACTCAAAAACCTTACAACTCAATTTTGTCTCCGGATCGTCTTAAACCGTGGATTAAACCTTTAATCACATAACTGTTATTTCGAGCTTTCGCTGTTGCATACTTATATAATCTATTTTGCGTTAACATTACTGCGTTAATTTAAGTTCTTCCTGCGATAATTTAATTTTGCAGTTTAAATTTATATACAACACCAAAGAGTTTTCTTTGTCATAATAAAGATTTAGCGTTATTATATTACATTTCTGCCAATAAGATATATAAACTTACTAATTTAATTAAATGTTTTTGTCTGTATTTCAAACAGCCCGGACTAATGTATCTATCTACCTACTTTAAATGCCCTAATAATACTCTTTTACTTTTATGTTACTCCTAATTTTGGTTTACTACGATTGTTCGGGTCGAACAGCTATGTCAGGCTGGCCGAGCTGTAAGGGAGCGCCTTGCAACCCGGTATATTACTATTAGTTTCCCGCCACGCCGTTAGCCGGCGCGGCAATCTTCCCGTGTGGCGCTCGGTGCGCCACGTGCTCGTATTGTATTGGGCCTTCTGCCCAGCTTGCGTTTCATTGGTGTCTTACGAGAGACACCCCTATGATTGGCTAGCGGAAGCCACCGGCGGCGCTGGCGATAGGAGGAAGAGGGCGGAAGTGACCGGGCCAGAAGGCATTCTGATTGTACCGATTCATCGAGGCAGACGCCTCAGAACATCTCGCGTGTGAAATAAAGTTACACTGTGATATACTGGCTTGATCACTTTCTCTTGCTCACCTCTACCCTTCCGGGTCGAGTTCCTGCCCTCCAATTATACCTAACTTCTCCTGACAACGGCAGTTCGTCTCCTTCTCCTACCCCTGCCTCACATAATCTACAGCTCAGAAGTGGGATAAAGAGTCCCGTCACAAAGAGATTCCGATCATAAGAAGCCACGTCATAGTTTGTGTTATCGTCTACGCGAGTTTATAAAGTTTGGTAATTCGGTTAACAGAAATTACATTACCCAGCCGCCATTTTTGTCTTGTCGCTGAGTGCCGTGCGCGTGTTTTGTGAGCGGATTTCCGCCATTTTGAATATCGCTGGAAGTTTCCAGAGAATAACGGTTTTCCCGTTTTGTCGAGCGCGGCCGTAGACTTGTTGGTGCGCGATATCAACGGGTGTTCGAGTTCAAGTAAGGAAGATCCCTACGATGGATGTTCTACGTGCGAAATTAGATACGCTCGACCTTGAGCAACTCAAGGAGGAATTGAAGAAGTACTGCCTCCCTCAACATAATACGAGAGAACGTTGCATTGATGCAATTATAACATACTTTGAACGGAACCAGGATGTCGAGCAGATTGAGCGTTCGAATAGTTTGGATGACGCTTCCTCACGAAAGAAGTTTCATAGTTCGTCGTACGTCGAGACACAGGACGTTTCGCAAATGCCTCAAGAAGGATCGCAAGATACGATGAGTAGATTTTTAGAGAACAGATTTTAGTGTTGTTGACTCGCTTAGTTAACCAACCAACAGTGAAAATAGACGGTCTGCCAACAAGATCAATATCTTTTCCCGCCACAGCAGATTCCCGCCCCAATCCTTTGTACGCCGGGCCGAGCACTTTGCCATACGTGCCGCCCTACGATGCTAATTATCAACCGGTATTTAGTTACGGGGAACATGCTTCGTCGGTGCCTCCAGGCGAAAATTATGAGTTGGATCCACGACGGCAGGTGTCATCAGGACGTCCAGATTTTCGTCGATCTGAGTTAGCTACTGTGCCGACAGCGCAGGCTGTTACCCTGCTCGCATCGCAAATTCCCGCCTTTCAAGGAACGGAAGATGAGGATGTGAATTTATGGATCTACAAAGTAGAAAGAATTGCTTCGATTCACGGTGTCTCCAGTGGTGTCAAGTTATTGGCCGCTACATCAAAACTGCAGAAATTAGCAAGGGATTGGTTCGATGTTGACGTCGAACTTGTGAACGAGTCATGGGATGCCTTTAAGTGCGATTACTCAGCGGTTCAGAAGAAGAATTTCTTATCAGGAGACTATTCAAAAGGTGGAATCAAGAAAATGGAATTTCGGAAAGGAGGGTTTCCACGAATACGTCAATCAAAAAATGAAACTTCTCCTTCCCCTACGGCTTTCTCAACGAGACGCAATTCAATTCCTCGTCAGTGGAATAACGAACTTTGCTATTCGTAGCACTGCTGCTTCGTTGAATGTAGAAACGGTCAACGAGTTTGGTTTCTCGACCGGATGCATAGTGTAACCGTGGCTGCCGGCTCGGGAATAAAACGATCTTCGCCTGTATTACCAGGAAGTGATAAAGCTAGTGATTCTAAGGAGGAGTCGACCTCTAAAGATTTGACAACGAAAAAACCGTTTACATCCAAGTTCTCAAAGGACATTACATGCGCCTATTGTAAAATAAAAGGCCATGTAAAAGCGGACTGTTACAAATTAAAACGCAAGGACCAGTCTGCCTCTACCAGTCAAGCGACGTCGGGCTCTGCATCGGCTTCATCGGTAGGAGCAACAGAGGAAGTGCTGCCTGCTGCCTCTCTCCCTTCAACGAAGGATGACTCTTCGGTCGTCGGCTGCGTCAGTGAGGGTCAACAACGTCAACTAAAGATAAGACAACAAATAATAGAGATCACCTCTTTGAACGGTATTCAATGTAGCCTACACGCGCTGTTAGATACTGGCAGTCCAGTATCATTCATTAAAGACTCGATTTATAAAATTTTTTTTGGACAA
>NW_012026805.1:870260-878879 GCF_000956235.1 Wasmannia auropunctata
ACGACTTTATGACGTCTTTAAGTCATGTCTTAAAGACGTCTTTAAAACAGACATTCGCTAGACGTTTGAAAAGAGACGTTTGTCAAAAAGACGTCTTTAAGTCAAGTTTTAAAGACGTCTCTTTTGAGACGTCTAACAAACGTCTTTTATACATATATGTTCTCTGGGGATCTAGTAAAAATGGACATATTTCAATTAATTTTTTTTTAATTAATAGAGTCGACCAAGGAATTAGCCTATAATGTTTAAAAGTCGATAGAATTAAGTAGCTCTTAGAAATACGGGTTCAAAGAAAAAGGAAAGTTCAAAAACGCGAAAAATCTCGATTTAACATCTTTTTTTCAAAAAATCAAATCTCTTTTATTTATAGACCGATTTAAAAAATCCTTAAAAATTCTAAAAGGGCATACACTTGAAATAGTAACAAAAAATTTAGCGATCCGATATTTTAATTTTTTCAATAAAACTGCAAGCAACGAAAATGACGAATTTTTAACTTTTCATTTTTCGGCGTTTCGCGAGATAGTATGAAATGTTTCATTTTTGTACCTGAAACTTTTACTCTAATTAATGTTAATTGTTTGACTTTTAACGTATATTATTAATTCGCTGACATATGTAGTAACAGATGCATGCCTCTTCATGTTTCAACTGAAAAATACTTATTACTGATTTACTTGCGTGCACTTTTTATTTGATCGGTCGATCTCCAGCACGAAAGCAAGAATTACAATTATTTAGACTAAAAAACCATTAAAATGTTGAACAAATATTATTTACAATGAATATGTAACATTATGAACATAAAACTAAGCAAATGCATTGTCGATTTTATTATACAAAGAATATCAAAAATTTGAAAACGTAAAACATGTACTAATTGCTTACAATCTACTGATCATTTCTTCAAAAAAATGTTCATCAGGCAATTGCAAAATTTCCAAATCAAAACACAATACTCTAAATCGCATCAGCAAATGCTGTCACGTCAGGCTTGCACAATCGCGCCGCGGATGATCGTGGAGAAGCGAATTCGACAAATTCTCCTAGCGCCCTCATCACACATAGTGCAAGCCCGTTTGACAACAAGTGCATTATGTTCTCAACGTTTTTGCATACGATAGCAACGGCTTACGCCAACCTTGTCGTGTTCTATTAAATTATGGCTTTCCAGCTAATTTTATCTCGAGGTGATTTCTGGATGTGCTCAATCTTAAAATGTGTTCGCTAGATATTTCTATCTTGAAAATAAACAAAACAGTTACAAGATTATTTCAGGGAACTGAAGTGCGGCTACAGTCGTGTACGAATTCCTATAATTTTTCGTTGGATTGCATTATCGCAGACCACGTGACCGACAGCTCTCAACTTTTATTTTGAAAAGATGCGCATTTGAAATTCTTCAGAATCTCTCGAGTTAGCTTACTCACAGTTTGATGTCGCGTTAGAAATTGATATTTTAATCGGTACGAAACACTTCTGGAATTTGCTTTGCGTTGGACAAATCAAATCATCTCCAATGCACCCAACTTTGCATAAGACACGCTTTGGATGGATTCTGGCCAGGCGATTGGGCTTCACTGACAATGAGTTCAGAACAGAGCGTGTGATCTTCCCATGTGTCAGTAATGCAATACGCAATTACATAATCAATTATTTCGTTTTTGGCAGATTAAAGATATTGCCGAGATTTTAGATAATTATACGGACAAAGAAGCTTGCTGCAAATATTTTTTACAGAACATGTCTCGCACTACGCAAGGTAGATTCGTGGTCAAGCTTTCATTTAATGAGTATAAACTCACCAATCTTGGAGATTCTAGAGATATCGCTTTAAAATGTTTTGACAATCTCGAAAAGCGCTTCAATCAGAATAACGATCCTGAGTTAAATTTTCAATACTCGTAATTCATAAATAAATATTTGGCATTAGGTCATATAAAACCGATTAACGAGCAACACAATGATTCAGAATCATTTTATTTATTTCTTCCGTATCACTGCGTGTTTAAATCCGTGTTGGGCTCTAGTAAAATTCAAATAGTTTTCGATGTTTCAAGTAAAAGTTCAACAGGTATTTCGCTAAATGATACGCTCATAGTCGGTCCAATCGTGCAGAAAGCTTTATTTTCTATCTTATTACGATATATGATTGATTTTACCAAAGGCTCCACATATGCGTGGAGAGCGAGATTTCTATGTAGATGACTTGCTCACGGGAGTTGACACAATTGAAGAAACAAAAATAATTCGCGATCAAACAATTATTAACTTGCTACACGGAGAAAAAGTTAAGATTGTCACAACAGAATAATAATATTTTTCGCCTATCCATATAAAAAAATTATGGAAACCATATAGTACTCTGGAAGTGATCTATATGGTTGCTTTAACGTTATCAATTGCAGCTGCTATATATATTCCTATATATATTCCAACCATAATAATTATTCCTATATAGGGTTCTTGTAACCATAATTACATGCATACTGCGGACATTTCGCTAACTATAAACTATAACATAAAAATGTAATATTTTGAATATTATAATATTTTAAAAAATAAGAATAGAGTTTTTATATGCTTTGAAGATAAAGCTCACAAGTTTTATCTATAATTATTTATGAAGGAGGAAAATGGATAGCTTGTAGAAAGCAATTTTAAAAACAGAATAACGAACAGAAAAATACGAAAGCGATGGCGAAAATTGTTCTAAGTACAAGGGCTTTTCGATAAGTCCGTGCAAAAATGAAGAAGACATAATTTTTTTTAAAAAAAACGTTTTTTATTTTTCTACATATATAGTCTCCTTCGAGATCTATACACTTAGTCCAACGATGTTCCAGTTTCTTGATTCCGTCCATATAGTATGATTTGTCTAACTGTTCAAAATATGCAGTTGTTTTAGCGATCTCGTCGTTTGATAAAAATCTCTTTCCTGCCATTTCTTCAAATTCAGAAACAAGTAATAATCCGAGGGAGCCAAATCTGGAAAGTAGGGTGGATGCGCAAGGACTTTGTAGCGCAAATCAAACAACTTTGCGGTAGCAGAAGAATGTGTGAGCAAACGCGGCACCCATCTTGCGGATAGTTTTTTCATGTGTAAATGATGATGTAAAATATTATGTACGTGGTCATTTGAGATGCACGTAGCCTTAGCAATTTCACGCACTTTCACTCTTCTATCACTCATCACCATATCATGGATTTTAGCAATATTTTTTGGAGTAGTGACCTCAACAGAGCGTCCAGAACGTTCAGCGTCAATTGTATCGATATGGCCACTTTGAAAGTTAGCAAACCATTTATAAATCGTCCGAATCGAAGGTACAGATTCACTACAATGTTTATCAAGCTTAGCTTTCGTTTCCTGAGTAGTTTTCCTTTCAAAAAGTAATGTTTAATCACTATACGAAATTCTTTTTCATCTATTTTTCACAAATCACGGTATTTGATCGATTTAAATGAACGCCGAACATAGAGTTATACGTCTATCTGAAACTTGGTGTGCGAACTTTCAAGAGTTGCTAGTAATTAAAAATAATCTTGACTTGTACTGGTGAAGGCCATCCCTTAGACTTTACACAAACTTATCGAACAACCCTCGTATGGACGAAATTCTATTTGTACACGTGGCGAAGGCGGAAACACCGAGGGAAGCGTAGAAGAACTTGCAACAGGCCTTCGAAGATACCGGTCTTACACGAAAAGTTGGTCTGTTAAGAAAAATGGCCACAAAATTAGAGTCTTGTAGATCAATGGAAAGAAACGTAACCGAAATTGTGTCTGCTGCGCAACATTACGGGCATCGGTTTCGAGGTCAACCAGAAATAGCTAGGAACGGTATTGCTAGCAGGCCTTTCTAATTATTATCAGCCGATGATCATGGCATTGGAATGTTCAGGCATACAAGTAACTCTATAAGAACAAAACTTTTACAGGAATCCAATTGCCAAGATAAAGCAAAAGATGCAAATTTAGCATATCAAGCAAAGTGGCGTGTCAAAGAAACGGACTAAGCCTAAATATAAACCGAGCAAAGTAAATTGCTACTCTTGCGTAAAACCAGGACAGTTTGCTAGTGACTGTACGAAGAAAGAAAAAAGGAAAAGACGTCTGAATTACCGGGAGAAAAGTAAAAGTGAAGATAATGCCAAGGTAGCATTTCTGGCAAAAGCTTTCCGTTCTGACAATTACACAAAGGAAGGATGGATTATAGATTCCGGAGCTACTGCATATATGTCTCCAAGCAAGGAACATTTCGACTTCTTTGAACCCCTTTGCATAATGCGGAAATAGTCGTTGCGAACGATACAAGGCTAAAAGAGAAAGGAAAGGGTACTGTCGAGCATACTAGCATTTGTCAATGATAAAGTACAAATCATTACAGTAGAGGATGTCTTATATGTTCCTAATTTAAGCACGAATTTATTATCTGTTCCGAAAATTGCTGAAAAAGGATACACATGAAAAAGGATTTGGAAAAGAAATTTGCAAAGTAACCAATATCGATGGTAAAACAGTAGCAACTGCGAAAAGGAATAATAATGTTTAGAAATTGATTCAGTCAACAGAAAGCGCACCAGCTAAAAGAAGCTGCATATAATTACAAGGTTCCGGATTCTGTAAGATAGCACGAACGTCTCGGCCATTTAAATAGACACAGCATGAAAATATTTCGAGACAAACATGCATATTGATTGAAGTACCAGGATCCTGATGAGGAGCCATGTAAAGTCTGCGCAAAAGGGAAGGCATTCTCTAAGGTATACGAAAGAGGGAAGAAAGCGTCTAAATGATTACAGGTTATCCATTCTGACGTCTGTGGTCCAATGGAGGTTCCGTCGTTAGGCGATGCAAAATAGTTTTTTTTATCGACAATTGCTCAAGACGCTTGAGCATTTATTATACTTTTTGAAAGACAAAGAAGAGACTTTAGTTGCCTTCAAGACATTTAAGGCATATGCAGAGAGAAGAATGAGTGAGCAGATCTAATAACTGAGGGCAGACAATGGACGTGAATTTATCAGTAAAGATTTAAATTTTTTCTTAAAAGAGAAGGAATACAAATCATATAACAATTCCGTACACGCCTCAACAAAACGGGCTTGCTGAGCGAAGCAATAGGACAGTGGTGGAGAAAGGACGCTGTTTATTTTTTGGTGCAAAATTGCCAAAGAAATTCTGGACAGAAGCTAATTCAACAGCGGTTTATTTAATAAATCGCTCGCCATCGAAGAGTCTGAATTATAAGACCCCCCCATGAATTATGATCAGGAGAAAAGTCACACTTGTCACATCTAAAAGTTTTTGGTTGTAAAGCGTTTGTGCATAGCCCGAATTAGGAAGGAATTACGTTGAAAATGGGACGAAAAATCTAAGCCTTGCATTTTTCTGGATTATTTGGAGCACATCAGATGCTACCGTTTGTATGAAATAAATACGAGAAAGATTATTAAAGCTAAAGATATGATATTCAATGAAAATGAGCATGTAAAGATAAAGAATAAAGAAACTCACAAAGCAATATTGCCGATTACTGACTTTACCAAAGGACAAGAAATAGACGATTCAATGGAGGCAGACGAAAGACGTGACAGAATGCTGAACGAAGAAGAGTAAAAGAAATCAGCAAGATAAAGTAATTAGTGACAATATAGAAGATAACGGCACGGAAAATAGCAACACGGAAGATGATAACATAGATGATGGAGAATAATAACACTGAAGAAAATAGAGATCAGAGATTTCATTGAAGTGAATGCGCCCCTAAACCAAGAAGCTGGTTGGACTTTATAAACTACAATGTATCGGACATTGAATCTCCAGAGACAGAACCCATGAATGTTAAAAAAGCTTTAAGTAATTCCTGTTGGAAGAAATGGGAAATCGCGATAAGAGAAGAGTACGACGCGTTGATGCAAAATAGTACCTGGGAACTCTGTAATCCTCAAGAATAACAAAATTTTGAAATCAAAATGGGTGTTCAAAATAAAAGGAATTCCGGAAAGTAAGGTACCGCGATACAAGGCCAAATTAGTAGTGAAGGGGTATGAACATGTACTAGGTATAGATTATAATGAAGTTTTTTGTCCGGTTGTTATATTTAACACTTTGAGATGTTTATTCGCCATAGCTGCAAAATGCGACTACGAGATTAACCATTTAGATGTCATTAAGGCCTTCCTAAATGGAAACCTGGAAGAGGAAGTATATATGGAGCAACCAGAACTTCGTCAAAAGGAGCGAAGAAAAGAAGATCTGCAAGTTGAGAAAAGCGCTGTATGGACGACGAATGGACGATAAGCTAACACGTGGAACAAAAAGTTGAACCAGATATTTAAAGAATTAAAATTCAAATACTTTGAAGTTGTTTAAAGTCTTTTTATAAGAAAAGAAAACAATGGAGATATCGCGTACTTGGCCGTATATATAGTATTGCGCCCCTGGATCTGTTAGTGTTTCACGTTTCCCGGCACAACCGACAGCTGACCGGGAAGATCAATACTTAACAGAAAAAGATCGATCTTTGCCGACGAGCCGTTATTGATCTACGGAATAGCTGAGTTCGATCTGATCTGTCAATGCGCGCGAACGTTCTGTTTGCAGATCTATTTTCATGCTTTGTATCGTTCACCTAATAAAGTTCGTGTTTTAAAAGAGTGTTGAGTTATTCTCGCGAAAGCCGCGAGTGTGTGTGCGCGCGCGCGCATGTGTGTGTGTGTGTGTGTGTGTGTGTGTGTGTGTGTGTGTGTGTGTGTGTGTGTGTGTGTGTCGGAAAAGCGCTCCGTCCGTGCTTGTTGTCGCTTGGGCGTAACAATATTGATAACTTTTTGTTATTTATTAATAATAATAACTTGAAAAAGAGTATTGTTCAAAAGCTAGAACAGAAATTTAAAATGAAAAATTTGAAACCAGCGTATTGGGTTAAGAGTATTGGGAATAAATATTCACAGAAATAGACAAAAGAGAGAGATTGCGTTAGACCAAATAGATGATATAGAAAAGATTCTTCAACGGTTTAAAATGAAGAATTGCAATCCAGTGAAGATGCCTTTGGATGCAAATCAAGTATTAACAAAAGAGATGTCATCGAAAAATAAAGCCGAGAAGAAAGAGATGAAGAACATCCCTAACAGGAAGGTGATAGGCAGTTTAATGTATGTTTACCATATCTAACACGTTCGGATCTAGGCTGTGCTATAACAAATTTTGGTTCTTTTGCCGAAAATCTGGGTAAGACTCATTGGAATGCATTAAGACGTGTTCTAAGATATTTACAGGGAACCCAAGATCTGCGATTGAAATTTGACGACTCCAAGGTTTCAAAGTTACGAGGCTACTGTGATGCGAATTGGGCAGGTGACGTAGATAGTCGACGTTCCACCAGTGGCTACGTATTCCTGTTGGGACTGTGCAATTTCATGGAGTTTCAAACGATAATCTGTGTCGTTGTCAACGACGGAGTTGGAGTCACATCGCGATCACTTGGACAAGTCAAGAATTAATATGGTTCAATAGATTAATTCATAATATTGAAAGTTCTTATGTTAGCAAACCGGTAAACTTTATTTCGATAATCAAAGCGCGATAAAACTATTGCATTCAAATATCTTTCACTTGAGATCAAAACATATAGACACAAGTATAAATTTGTAAAAAAATTGATTTTAGATAAAGTAATAGATGTTATAATTACATAAGTAGTGTCGAAATGGTAGCTTATTTTCTCACAAAAAGATGTATCGCGCAAAAAGATTTATTTTTGTAATCGACATATCGGTTTGAGAAACTAATGTGATATGTGTTAATTTAAATGATTGATGTTACAGTATGAATCTATTTAAGCAATTAATATGACAGTTTGAATCTGTTTAAGTAATTGATGTGATGATTTGAATTAGTTTAAGCGATTAATATGATGATTTGTACTTGCTCAATTGTTAATTGATATAATAATTCATTTTTTCCTTTTTTGGGCCCTAATCTCGATCTCAGTGGAGGAATGAAGGAAATAAAATAGATCTCAAGGCAGGAACTGTGTATTTGCGTAATGAATTAGGTTACGATTTGCGACATGTGGGATACACCTTACGATAGATAGGATGCGATTTAATAATTAAGAGCGGCATAGCAGAGCGCGTGGCTATCAACTTTCTCTTTCGTTCATCGTTGCTAATGGTTTCTTTGTCTGCGATTGCGTTTTTCTTCCGCTTTCTTCTTGCGACCGTTCTTCCGTTAACACGCGGAAAGTTCTCGATTAAATAAAGTAAATATCATTGTAATAATCTACAAGTTCTCATTTAATAATAGCCTATGTGGGGATGTTATTGATATGTGTTTTTGCAAAGAGTGTGCGGAGAGTGGTTTGTTCCGAACCAACGTTGAGTATTTTGCCGTTCGTATCGTAGTAGTTCGCTCAGTAGTAGTTTTCGCAATGAGTTACGCAGTCCCCAGTTACGCGTATTCTCGGAGGATATGATAACGCCGCAGAGAAGGATCTTATTAATTGAATATTCTTCGCCTGGTATAGACTAATTTATTCTTAATATTTACAGCGGTATTATGTGTCTTTATGTACAAGTGTGCTTTTTATATTACAATGTGTGTGTGTGTGTG
>NW_012026805.1:878929-879428 GCF_000956235.1 Wasmannia auropunctata
TTGATTAACTTTATCCGTTAATAACTCTGTAAATAATAGTCTGAGCCAAAATTGAAAGAAGAACTTTTAGTTCAAAATTTCATTCTCTTTTACACCTTGAAATATTAATTAAGCGTTACGGGACACCCTGTATATGTAATGATATTTTTATTAAGAAATCGTTTCTGCTTTTATACGGAATCTATTTGTATCTAACGTATGCGTAATTAATATTGAAACATATTATAAAATATTAACTTTTAAGATAGACTGCGTGCCCCCATTGAAGTCGTAGGACCAACATTAGCGAGAGAGGGCAATAGGAGTTGTAGCGGTGTGCTAGGAGGAGGCGCGACTTGTATATTGTTACGCCCGGGGATCATTTTCTTACACTTTTACGTTCGCGCACGCGCACTCGCGAAGTCGCGGAATAAATGAATGGAACGCTTATTTATAAATGAACTCTCTTTAATGTAAACGAACAATGAATATAGCAGAAATATCGGTAGCAGAGAACAGC
>NW_012026805.1:879478-881420 GCF_000956235.1 Wasmannia auropunctata
AAATTGTAATATTATGTAACATAATGATAATACACATATATATTTACATGGAAACTATAAAATATACTATTGTTTATGTAATTTTCCGTCAAATTAATATTTATTTACATAAATTAGAGGTGAAAATACTAATTTTTGAAAATAGATTTTTATTTCCATTATAAATTGCGTAATTTTTAAAAATATTATTATATCTAACGATAATATTATGTGTGTAATTTTATACATCTTTTTATACTGCGTGCACTGATTTCATAGATATCAAATAATATTACCTTTGTGATATTGGTGGCGTCTTTTAATATGTCCTCCCGTGCCAACGATACCGGCGATGTCGGTGATGCTAGTGGTGCCGGTGGTGCCCGTGATACCGGTGGTGCCCGTGATGCCGGTGGTGTCGGTGGTGTCGGTGGTGTCGGTGGTGCTCGCGGTAAACGCGATGCTGCCGGAGTTACCCCCATCATTGATGCATAATCGGTTCTACCTAAAATACAAATTTCCATTTAAAATCTGAAGTCACGGAAGTCTATTATATATATATATATATAGTATTAGATGTTAATTATTTGGAACCTCTTCTATGTACCACGGCGTCTCGCCGAGCACAAGGAACGGCGACAACGGGGACTCAAGGTCACCCGCGATGGAGAGGACGAGGGGTGCAGGCGACCTGGCGCCGGAGTTGAGGGGAATACGCACCGGGCACGCGGCGAGCAGATGACAGAGCGCGCGCGCGGAGCGCGTGACCACGCGCAAGAATACGAGAGCCGCCAGGGGCGCAGCCGGGAAGGCGGTCGGAGGATCTGAGGCCCGCAAAGGGCCTCAAACGGGCCAAAACGGCCGGCGGTTTCCCCAGGGCCCGGAGTCATCGCCGAGAGCTGCCGGGACGAGAGGATCCCAGTGTCCCGGATCGATGGGCGAAGGACGCGCCCTTCCAGATACCACGCCGCCACACCCCGGAGATAAGGCGGCCTCGCGAGGACGCGAAGCGTCCGTAAGAAAAGTCACCATTTACGCGCGTGCCACGGCAGGACCCCCGCGGCATCGTGATTGGTCGCGGCCGTCTGCGCCGCTGTGCTGCGCACTCCCGGGCTGGGGGTGCAGGCATCGATAGCGGATCGAACGCGATCTACGCCGCTTTTGCGTGCGAGCCCGGCGAGCGTACGGTCAATCCTGCGAGCGAGCGAGCGAGAGAGAGAGAGCGAACAAGCGAGAGGCAAGGAGCTGCCGGCCCGGATCTTTCCCCGAGGACGACGAGCTGAAGATCGTGCCGGTGAGGTGACCCTCTATCTCCAAGTGTTGTAAAGCCACGGGCGGATCGCGGAGCCCCTTTCGCACTCTGTGGACGGAAACGCCATTTTTGTGTTCGAGTCACGTTGCGTGCGCCCCTTTGGCGACGCGCGGTTCGTAGTCGTTGGTTGCTGGCGCCCGTCCCCAAGTGCGAGGGTTCCCACAGGAATCTGCCGTGAGCTATCGGGAGTGTCGTGAGTCGCGTATCGAGCCACCCGGAGATCGTCCCCGCGAATGTGCCGCAAAGCCCTCGTGCACGAGTGCGCGAGTTAGTTGTAAGTGCGTGTGTTCGCGAGTTCGCGAGTACTTAGCGTTTTCGCGCGTCTCTATCGTGCGTATAATTTCGCTGTTTGTTAACGCCAGTAATTCCGTGTTCATTTTTTCGCGTCCGTCCGTGTGTCTGTCTTGCGAGCCGATTATTGAGGCTACTCCGCGCGCGTACTTTGACTCTTGTCGGTGCCTGCGTTGTACCGAGGTAAATTTTCTTATAGTAATCGAAGGCCGTATCGTTTGGATCGTGTTTTCGTCTACCGGCCCGAGTTTAGGTCATCTAGCTCCGGCCTAAGTAATTTCGTTCCGTAGATTAAGTCGCTCGTCGCTCGTCGTATCTCCGGCTGCCGATCCGGACGTGCGCTTACGCCCGTCCGCCGAT
>NW_012026805.1:881470-882685 GCF_000956235.1 Wasmannia auropunctata
GACGCATTTTTCATTTGGACCTATGTTATTCCATAAAAATAAATAGGATCTTTTCTAAAGGGTCGATCTGAAAAGTAGAGATTTCAAGCTGTAAAATGCTTTTTTTGAACATCTCGATACGATCATTTTTTGACAAAGTTACACTCATTTGAAGTCTTGTCTAGTTTAAAATTATAGAATACATATGCCAAAAATAAATGATCACCTTACTCTACCATCCAAAAATAGGCAAAATTCAAGAGAGTGTAACTTCGTCAAAAATGATCGTATCGAAATGATCAAAAAAGCATTTTACAGCTTGAAATCTCTAGTTTCTAAATCGATACTTAAGAAAACGATCCTACTGATTTTTCATGGAATTACACGGATAGAAAAGGACACCCGATGAATCTCAAAATTTTTTACGAACTTCGACAAGTTCCATGGCGCGAATAAAAAATTGCAAATGCAGTTTACAGCTTTTGAAAAAGTGAATCTTTACCTTCAATTTTTTTTTTAGCGTTGTACGATTTTTTTCACCGAGTTATTCAACATTAAAGAAAAAAAAGGTTCCTTTTTGCTTCAATGTTGAATAACTCGATGAAAAAAAATCGTACAACGCTCAACAAAAAAGCAAATTGAAGGTAAAGATTCACTCTTTCGAAAGCAGTAAAAGCTGCATTTGCAATTTTTTATTCGCGCCATGAAACTTGTCAAAGTTCATAAAAAATTTTAAGATTCGTCGGATCTCCTTTTCTATCCGTGTAATTCCATGAAAGATCAGTAGGATCGTTTTCTTAAGTATCAATTTGGAAAGTAGAGATTTCAAGCTGTAAAATGCTTTTTTGATCATCTCGATACAATCATTTTTGACGAAGTTAAACTCTTTTGAATTTTGTCTATTTTTGGAAGGTGGAGTAAGTGATGCTTTGTTGAGAAGTGTATATATATACATTGTGATGTTGCAGCCCGCTGCAGCGGAGCAGCGTCCCGCCGTCGTCACAAGGCGCGGGTTCGCGCCCTTTTTGCCAGGCCGACAGCCGTGTTGCTAAGCGTGAGACCGAGATCTCCGGGAGGCTCGAACTTAAATCGCGTATTAGATGTTAATTATTTAGAACCTCTTCTATGTACCACGGCGCCTCGCCGAGCACAAGGAACAGCGACAACGGGGACTCAAGGTCACCCGCGATGGAGAGGACGAGGGGTGCAGGCGACCTGGCGCCGGAGTTGAGGGAA
>NW_012026805.1:882735-887173 GCF_000956235.1 Wasmannia auropunctata
AAATTAAAATAATTACAATTTATATTAGTAATAAAGATATTTAATGCACTGCACATTTTATACATCGTTCTAGCACATACATACTACAATTCTACATAATAGAATTAATCATTTGAATGCTATCAAGTAATAAATCCGTTATAACCGTGCGTTTTTTCAGTATAATAATAAAATACAACAATAGCAGTTACCACATAGGCTGTAATACACTCAGTGATCCTCCGGCAGTAGTTTCTATACGGTAGTCATACTCGCAGGGATACCTGCAGGTTTGTAATAACTGCTGTGTGATCTGCCGACAGTAATTATTACATGAGCAGTAATACCTCCAGTAATAACCACAGATGTGTAATATTTGTCATGTGATTCACCAGCAGTAACTATTACACGGGCAGTAATATTTTCAGTAATAATTACATACCTGGCAGTCGGTCTTTTCCGTAAGGGCTACGCCGTAAAAATGGCGCGCGTGTGCTTGTGCCGGTACGGCAGTACCGCCACAGCCTACATTTAGACTTGTGTTTACAGTAATACACAGAAGAAGGATAACATACCTCAGATAGCACAGAAAGTTCAAAGAGAATTTATTCGTATATTTATTCAGTCGTATGTCATCAATTCGGACAATTTTCTGACATTTTTAGGTGTAAAAAAAATTCTTTTTACATCTGACAATTAATTCAGAATTGACATACGATTGAATTCTTTTTGAACCCTCTGTTCTATGTGGGACTTTATTGCTGCTGTCATGCTATTGCTGCAATAGAACTAAACTTTTAGTACTGTACCGTGCAACTATGTCTTATAGATTTCTTTATCTATCTATACTATTTGTTCTGCAAACCATATCAAAGAGACAACAATAATCTTTTGGTTGAGGTAATCATATACGAGAGTATTCTAACTGAATGTTATATATCCTAAGAACTACGGTTGTGAGAACTGTATTGATGAACATACCTTAACAGATGTATGTAACATCAATAAAACTTAAATTTACATGCATTTCTTTTCCAAACATAGAGAATATTGTAATAACCGTGGCAATTCTTTCCGTGTACGTTCAAGTAATATCGAGCTCAGTAAATGGGCATTTAATTGCCCAGATTTGGTAGGTCTCAGCAATCAGGATAATAAAATTATCACAATCGATAATCGACCTAGAATCGTCCACTAAGATTCCTAGTCTAGGAATCTATTGGAACCAGTCTAAAGATACGCTTCACTTTTCTTACAAGTACGACGAGAATTTCCAAACAGGTCATACTTTTCGAAGTCTCCAGACTCTTCGATTCGCTCGAACTGTTAGGTCTTATCATTATTCTGGCCAAATCTTAATCTTGCAGAAGCTTTGGCAGCTAGGCAATCATTGAGACAAATCGGTCCCTCAAGATCTTTATTGGCGCTGATCAAAGATTAAATCACGGCTGATTAACATTAATTAATTCTCCATTTCGGGATGCGTTAAACTTAATACTGATCCACAATCCATACAAGTCCATGGCTTTTGCAAGCCAACCGTCTATATACGCACGTACGAAGTTCGAAAACAATGTATATCATATTGAATTATTATGTTCAAAATCTCGCATTGCGCCTTCTAAGGCTGTGTCCTTGCCACACCTCGAACTTTCGGTAGCATTATTGTTGGCTAGATTAGCCAAGAAAACATCGGCACATCATTCGAATTGTCATGAACATCATTGTCTGATATGATATGATATGTAAACATTCTTCTAGTCGGATTCTACTATAATTCTGAACTGAATAACCTCGCCATCGCGAAGATGGTCAATTTTTGTAGCCAACCGAATCGGCGAGACTCAAGGCTTGACTAATCCTAACAATTGGCGTTATGTCAAGTCGGCCAACAATCTTGCTGGCATTTTATCGCGCAGTTTCGATCCGCAGAAGCTAGCAAATTCTTCGATGTGGTGGCATTGATCCCTCTTTTTGGCATTGGAGGACGATCGCTGGCCTAACTTAGAATTCACGCGTACTTTAAAATACCTCTTAGAGCGGAAAAAAGAGGTTTTCTGCGGCCGTCGCCATATTAGATCATTTAATCGTTAATGAATTGCTAAACAAATACTCGAATCTCAACAAGACACGTCGCATACTAGTGTATTGCTTGAGATTTTTAAAGTCTAGCCACCCGATCGTGCCTATTACTTTGGAGTCTCATCAAGAAATCTCGATTGCACTACTTAAATTATGTGTGGGTCAGCGCAGAGTCAAGTATTTTCCACGGAGCTCAAGGCATCATGCAAGAGCGATGTCATTGGCACATTTAGTCATATACTATCTCTCTCTCTCTCCGTTCGTAAATAAAGACGGATTAATTCAAAAAGGCGATAGATTGAACAATTCCGGTTTGGATTTCGATGCATGTTACCAGATTTTATTGCCGCGAAATCATATTCTAACCCAACGCATAGTGGAACATGAGTACGTGCGCAATGCTCACGCCGGTATGCAAGTTACGATGGCGGCAGTGAGACAGCGCTTTTGGCAGATAGATTTCTTTGCAATCAATTACGCAAAAAATAATAAAAAATTGTGTGACGTGTTTCAAAATAGAGCTTGTTCATTTGGAGGCAATTATGGGATCATTGCCGATGGGACGTGTCACCGTTTCAAAATTATTCTCCCATCTTGCGGCATTGACTATGCTGGCCCATGATTATGCGAATCCAAGCGACGCAATGTCCGAAATCACAAGGCATACCTAGCAATTTTCTTATGCTTTGCTACTAGAGGCGTGCACTTGAAGCTTGTTAGTGACTTTACTTCTGATTCTTTTATTGGCGCACTTAAACGGTTCGTGTTGTGCAGAGAAATACTTTCTTGCATATATTCCAACAACGGAACCACATTCGTCAGAGCTCAAAGCTAGCTCAAAGAATTTTTTTATTTCTTATGTGACAATCGTATTCAAACCGACATTACTCATTTTTTGCGCAAACAAGAAACCTCGTGGAAATTCATTTCGCTTTCATTTTGGCGGGATATGAGAGGCCGCTGTTAAATTATTCGCGAAATATTATTTGTATCGAATCATCGGTAAGTCACCGCTGTCTTTCGAAGAATTGCAAACAACATTTTGCGAGATAAAGGTGATTTTAAATTCGCGTTCTCTTACTCCACTAAGTGACCCTAACGACTCAGCTTACTTAAGTTACGGTCACTTTCTGATTGGCATAGTTTTCTTTACAGTGATTATAATGTAAACAAGAATAGACAGTGCGTTGGCAGCGAATCGAACAGATTACACAACATTTTTGGTGCAGGTGGAGCCAAGAATATTTGCACATCCTACAGGAATGCTCCAAGTGGAGAACCAATAAAGGCGATCAGCTAAGACCTAATTAGATGGTGTTACTCAAACAGCAAGGCCTATCACTTTAATGACTGTTGGGTCACGTTCATCTAGGCACTGACAATGCGAATGGTCACTATTCGTACAGCAAAGGGCTTATTTACCAGGCCGTTGTCTAAAATCGCAATCTTGCCATAGATATGTAATAGATTATCTGATTATATTCATATTAGTCATAAGTTTGCATAATTTTACTTTACCATTATATACATACAGAGTGTCCCGTCACTACCGCATTATCTCTTAAGAACGTGTTTTTGAAATAATTTGGAGACGAAAATCCTAATACGAAAATGTTGAGACTATAATAGTTTTTAAATTAGTAGCGGTTAAAGTTCTCTAATCACAGAGCTGACATTTCGCGCGCTCAGGCGTCGATTTGACAAGTGATGAAAGTATTACCACAGTATAACCAGTAGGTACACTTCGTGTCGACACCTTTGATCTCCTTTTCCAGATCACGTGAGCATCCACCATGTTAAATCCAGAATTGAATTGAGAAAAGTGCCTCACAAGTAATAAAATAAATAAGTAATAATATGGATTCGATACAGTAAATCAATAAATTCAATGTGTGAATTGAATAAAACGGTTTATTAGTAACAATTATTCGTAAGAGTGATCACTAAAAAAAATTTCTAATGTAATTGCTTGTAAATTGTCTACACATATGTACTTTCCTATCGTCTTGCATTTCATTGCATTCATCCAACCTAAAACAAAAGTTGCGCGGCAATACCTGCGCGAAGACTCAGTTTTTCATTGAGTGTACCTACTGGTTATACTGTGGTATTACCACGTGAGCCTTTTTAACAACGTTGAGAATATCGTACATACAGGGTGTCCCGTAACGCTTAATTAATATTTCAAGGCGTGAAAGAGAATGAAATTTTGAACTAAAAGTTCCTCTTTCAATTTTGGCTCAGATCATTATTTACAGAGTTATTAACGAATAAAGTTAATCAATTAGACCGCGTTTAGCCGGAGTACGCAGGAGCGTAGCGTGCCGTATGTGCGGCTCTTCGCGCTCACTTCAATACATTCACCTGTGAAGTGAGC
>NW_012026805.1:887223-890324 GCF_000956235.1 Wasmannia auropunctata
TTTGGAATCTTCATTTTTTTCTCGTAAACTAGAACATTTTTCGCGTATTTTGAAAAAAAAAGCAGTCAGCTAGCATTATTATTAACAAAGCTATGAATTTTTGAAAAATAAAGCAGTCTAATTTTTAATTGTTTATATCTCGATTAATTTTGCAATAAGAAAGAAATCCTTTGGCACAAAATTCTATCTTCCAAAGTACTACCTTTGTGCAAAATTAGAAAAATTTCTGAGAGATGACTGATCCGCTTCACGTGGAATGGCCCATATGTACCTATATGTATATATCGGTCGAAGCGTGCAAGACTGCAAAGTTAGAAATCCTAGCGCTCCAGCACCTCTTGCGTCAAAAATTGTAAAAGGACATTTTCGCCACTCCGCAACTGGGCGACGACGACGACGACGACGATAATAATAACGTTTCTTAATTCTTAATTCCCACATTTCGGATTTTGCATTGCAATATCTCCGCTAGTAGGGCACGTAGGAAAAAAATAAAAACACTTTCAACACAAACCGAATCCAAGCTGTCGATTAAGCCTACTTAGAACTTAATTGGTTATTGAGATCTCATAATCTCAGATGCTCGCAACGCGACGGCTCGCGTTAAGAGAGCCAGCATGGCTTGAAACTCATTGTCAGCATGGCTTGAGACATATACACATTTGATTTGATTTATATTTTATTTAAATTAGTTTAAACACTTGACACCAAGCCACTACCGTGTTTCCTGATATCAATATCGCTCGCATATATCGTAACAAATTTTCAAGCATTAACATCTTTTTTATTACGCAACCAAACCTAATTTTATCAACTCAACATTATTTATACATGTAATTCGCAGCTCAGGCTGGTATTGTTTTGTACCAACAAACTGCCAAATTTTTTTAGGAAGCAAATATTGATACACGTTTACAGCTCTATACAAATTTTTTTTTGTTCTTAGCATAAACTCTACCAGCCTGAGCTACATTGATGCCTATATGTTAATTGTAGAAAATGATTTTTTAATTTTTTTAAAATCTTTTAACGCCTTCCCCGCCTTTGGCGGGAAAATATAAGTTAAAATCGACTTCTTATTAGACGTGAAATTTATAAATAAATTCAATGAATTTCTTATATGAAGTCCCCAATTTGACTGCTGGTCGGATATATCGACCAGCCCCGCCCGCAAAGGTTAAGTCAAATGTAAAACATTAAGCGCGAAGATTTGAGAGTATTTTCTTACACGGGAAAAATAATGAAAAAAATCCTGGTGACATCCTTAACCTTGAAAATCGCCATTTTAAGGTTAAATTTTTTTTAAATAAAAAAAATAGCGATTTTCAAGGTCAAGGATGCTTCCAAGAATTTTTACACTATCTTTCCCATTTTCAGCGCATAAAATTTTCCCTGAAAAAACATCAAATATTATGTGTCCTCTGGTTGGTCGACAACTCCCGCCGTTAAAAGGTTAATTATGTTTATTTTATGCTGGAAAATAACCATGTTCGGTCGATAAAACAGACGACTTTAGGATCGCCTTAAGGCGATGCTGGAAGGTAGAAATTACCGACACATTACAGTTTAGTAAATTTTTCCGAATTAATTGAACGGAATTGAAAATCCTTTCAGAGGATTAAAATAGACATAAAATTGTGATCTGAGACGGACGAATTTGTATTAAAATCGGAAAAAAATTAAAAAATTACATTTTTTGTGGTCATACAGCTGACATCTATAATCGTAACCTGACATAAACAATTCATTAGTGTAAGAGTTCTGTAGCTCATATGTACAAGTTGCTTACGTCTAACACCACAAATTATATGAACGAATAATACAAAGTCTTTTGAGCTACGATTGAGAGCGTAGAAAAAAAGATATCCGTTAAACTGCAATTTGTGGTAATTTGTACCATAGCCAAAATACGAAATGGTAAAAACAGCAAATTGCGTCTAGTAGTAAGTGCCGGATTATGCAAAAGATGGCGCTTAAGTTAGATAAGGACAATGTACGTGTTTGACTGATTGTGAGACAGAAGATATTGTAAGAAGTTCATTTAGAGGTACCATTGAAATTGAACATACTGTTTTATCGATCTCGTGCAAATTTTTCCAACCTTCCAGCATCCTTCGCCTTAATACAGAAAATAAAACAGAATAATACAGAAAAATATGCTGTTATACTTTCTCGAATCTCGAAGTGGCAATAAGAATATATTAACGTTAGGCCAAAAAAATAAAACAATCGCTCTATTAAAATTAAACATTGAGTTTTCAAAACTCAACTTCGATGTAATAAAAATATTCAGAGAAAAAGTCATTAAGTAATTATAAAATATTTATTCTTAATTAAAAAAATGTGTTCTTAATAATCTCCTCATTCTTAAATGTGTTTCAATAGAATTTAATAAATATTCAAAATAATTGTTTACTGTTTATTAACTAAAGGAGGGGGGCAAAATTGAAACGCTTGAAAATCACTCTTGGGCGCAAATTTTATTAACGCGGCCTCTGTTAATAATTCAACTACAGAATAAAAGCAATCAACGAAAAATATATGTTTGAGGCATAACTGTATTGATATCATAATATTTTTAGTACTCATATATAAAGTGATTATTTTAATTTTGCCACGCAAATTCGAAAAATGGAAGATAAGAAAAAACTTTGTACAAAAGTTTTATGACTTGGAGGGAGACATAAGACCAAACATTCGTTTGGTCTTGGATAGTCACATAAATATCACCTTCAATTTCTTAAAAGGAAACCCCTATTTTTATTGTATATTCTTCTAGCTTACCTCGAGACCTTTTTAAAATGCTTAAATACTTTTTGAATTGTAAGGCTTGAAAATTATATTGATGTTAGCATTGGCATTATTCAAGATATACTACGCAAATGTTACCCAATTTATACTTGTGTGTATGTGTATGTGTGTGCGTGTACGCACAGCGCTCATTTTCTTCATCGCTGACAGTGTACTGTTCCTAATCTAGCATCTCTGCTTTTAAACAGTTACACACACACACACACGCACATGCACACGCACACGCACACGCACACGCACACGCACACGCACACGCACACGCACACGCAACTGAGTCGACAAGGCACACA
>NW_012026805.1:890344-894672 GCF_000956235.1 Wasmannia auropunctata
CTTGATAGTATATTATTATATCGCATAGTATAGTATAGGATATATATTTAATAAATAAATTTTATAACAATCGCAAAAGCATGAAATGAGATGATCGCGGAAAGAACATGATAATACATTTGTACAAAAGAGTACAAGTAACTCTTTTGTTAATTTGACGTTATGGAATGGTTTAATCAGTTTTGAAACATAATCTCAGATACCACGTATCCGCAACCTCCAGAGCGCGGACCCGCAAGAAAAGGAAAACTTTGAAAAGGTAAAACTGTACCTCTATAAACCATTCAACGTTTAATAGCTTGAATTAGATATTTATTATGAATTAGATAAATCAGTTCTCTCACAGACACGCACACACACACACACACAAACAAAAGAGTAGTAAATCCGATCGGGCAAACTCAAGATGATACACCTTGAGTAATGCTAATGTCAGCAGTAACATTCAAGTCTTATAATTCGAAAAATATTATAGCATATTGGAAGATCTGTCGAGATAAGCTACAAAAATATGCAATAAATAACATGGATTTTTATTTAAAAAATTGAAGATGATCTTTCTGTAATTTTAAATGATTATCCAAGGTCAAATCAATGTATCATCTTATGTTTTCTTCAAAATTATAAAACATTTATACGTTTTTCCGTATCTTTCATATTTTTTCAAAATTATTACATATTTGCCTAGGGAAATTAAAGAAATGAAACACCCTGTAGATAAAAATAATACTTCTATTGCAAATGACTGTAAATGTTTTGTCCTTTGATAATGTTTGCTGATAATCAGCTGTGTACGCTATCTAGAGTTAGCAGTGCCGTTTCCACCGTTAACATGAGTACTTGTTTTTTCATATTTATTCTTCTTTGTTTTATAGGTAAGCATTTATATCGCAAAATTCATAAACATTACGTAAAACTGTAAAATCTAACAGGGTATTTGCAATGCAACTCTTCAAACAATGGAACACAAAGGATCATCAATGGATTAAACACCAGTATTAATTTAGCTCCTTATATGGTAAGATACTAAATATCTATCATACTTAAGACATTAAATAGATATTATATTTTTAATAAATATTAACAAAACGAGATCTGGAAGAATCATTCATTTTGACTTTGACATATGTTGTTAAGAATATCGCTCTGACAGAATAACACAATCAAGTGTCTCTGATTTTAATAACTTTTGGATATGAATATAGATAAACATAAGCGACACGTACTCTTTCTCGGACGGTAGGAGAGTGAAACCACTAATCAGTATACATGAATTGCTAATTATTATAGCGTCACCAAGGTGTTCTCAATTGAATGTCGTTATTTTACAAGGAAAGCTACCACGCATTAATAATGATACTCTTCAACACCATTTTGGAATACGTATGAATAAATATTTTCAATTTTTTGTCTGCTGAACACGAATCCATTGTTTAAATTTGATTATAACGTTACAATTTTGTGAAAAATAATGTCAAAGATGCAAAAAACGATGATTTTGATGGTTTTCATGATGTTGTGGAAAAATGTTTTCCTGAATTTTAATAATGCCATGCAAAAATTTTTTTGCTTTAAAATGCCTTTTATTTTACTTCGGTATTATTTTCGTTTTTGAGACATAGCAATTTGAAACTAGCTCTTCTCCATGTCATACTCAAAAAAAGTATTTTATTATATGTGGAAAGTAAGTGTTTTTGTAGTTACATAATATAATCGGATACTAAATTCAAAAGAAATACAAAATTGACAAAATATAATATGGCAGGAAATCATAATTTTTCTACCATATAGTAGATTATAATCTTCCTCCCACAATGTATTTTGTCAATTTCGTATTGCTTTTTGATTTAATATACACGATTATATTATGTAAGATACAAATGTACTTATTTTTCATAAGCAGTGTTAAGATGGAATAAAATGTATTAGATATTGGATTTCTACACACACATACATATATTCGCGACATAAATATATACATTACACACCCACAAGTAGACGTTAGACAGACACTCGATGTCTGCACCAACAGGCATTTAAATTTCTTGAAATGTCTTGTATTTCTATATGTGTAAATAATGAGTCATGTTCACGTGGGTGTAGTTTTATCCGTAACATTATTAAAAATGTAAAAAAAACCGCCAAATATATTTTTTAATATTTTTACCTAAGTTTTTACCTAAAAAAAATTGTATTAAATTTAAAAAATAAAATGTTTGTATTATTATCTTAAATGTATAACACGACTTCGAAAAAAAACTGTTGTATTAAAAAAAAACCCAAGTAATATTATCATCAATGTATAACACGATCACGCAAAATCATTTTATAAATAATATACCTCAAAAAAATCTGTTGTATTAAATTTAAAAAAGTCCAAGTGGTATTATCTCCAATGTATAAAACGATCAAGCAAAAGCATTATTAATGTAACAAAAACTTAGCAAAAATGGAAGAAATCCGTGGAAAAAAGACATTAAAAATGTAAAAAGACCATCAGATATATTTTTTAATGTTTTTATCTCGAAAAAATTGTATCAAATTAAAAAAATAAAACCTTTATATTATCTTAAATGTATAACACGACCTCGAAAAAAAATGTATTAAAAAAAACTTGAGTGGCATTATCTCCAATATATAATACAATCACGCAAAATTATTTTGTAAATAATATATCTCGAAAAAAAATTGTATTAAATTTAAAAAAATAAAATCTTATTGTTAGTGATGTTATTTTAAATGTACATTTTGCAAATGAATTAGAGGATCACATGTTCTGTCCTTTAAAAATAGGCAAATTCTAAGAAAGTGTAACTTTGTCAAAAATGATCGTTCCGAGATGTTTTAAAAAGTATTTTACAGCTTGAAGTCTCTGCTTTTCAGATTGACATTTTAGATAATAACCTGACTGATTTTTTACAGAATTACACGCATAGAACTGGAGACCCGAATCTCAAAATTTTTTACGAATTTTGACAAGTTTCATGATGTGAATTAAAAATTCCATACAAATACAGTTTACAGCTTTTGAAAGAGTGAATTTTTACCTTCAATTTGTTTTTTTATGGAGCGTTGTGCGTTTTTTTCACTGAGTTATTCAACATTGAAGCAAAAAAGACCATTTTTGCTGCAATGTTGAGTAATTCAATGAAAAGAAATCGTATAACACTCAACAAAAAAGCAAATTGAAGGTAAAGATTCATTCTTTTGAAAGCTGTAATCAGCATTCGTATGTGATTTCTAGTTTACGCCATGAAACCTTTTAAAATTAGTACACATTTTTGCTCTTTTAACGTATTTTCATTTGTATTCGTATAACTCTATAAAAAATTAGTAAGATCGTCTTCTAAAGTTGATCTGAAATGTAGAGACTTTAAGCTGTAAAATGTTTTTTTAAATATCTCGGTACGACCATTTTTTACGAAGTCCTATTCATTTGAAGCTTGCTTATTTTAGAATACATGGTAAAATACGTACGTCAAAAAATTAAGGAATCGCCTATCTTGCCCTCCAAAAATACACAATTTTTATAAGAGTATAACTTTGTCAAAAATGATCATAATGAGATGATTAAAAAAGTATTTTAAATCTTGAAATCTCTATTTTTCAATTCAACATTTTAGATAATAATCGGACTAATTTTTTATAGAATTGCACGGGTACAAGTGGAGATCCGACGGATCTCAAAATTTTTTATAAACTTTGAAAAGTTTCATGTTGTGATTAAAAATCGCATACAAATGTAGTTTACAGCTTTCGAAAAAGTGAAATTTTTATGTTTCATTTACGTATTTGTTGATTTAGTGTTCCAATTTTTTTTATTGAGTTATTCAACTTCGAAGTAAAAAGCGATCTTTTAAACTTTTTCGACTGCTTATATATAGAAGACGAGCACTCGGCATTCGTTAAAAAACGACAAGAAAGCATGGTGTTTCCTCTTTAAGATGCATCTATCATTTATGCGATATAAAGAAACTTTTCATGTGTAATTTTCGTCTAAATGTGGCGCTAAAAGTTGAACGATTGACACGTTATCATACAATTTGATATATCTCGGTGAGAAACGTTAACAAAACTATAAACCAAGTTTCCTTGTCATTTTTTAATTGTAGGAAGTGGACAGTCCTCGGGAGATAATATATAGGTCGAATATTCGAGTAATTAACATTAAGTTTATTATATACTTATTACATCCGCTTACGCAGACAGAAAAAACGGGAGAGTGTCATCAGAGACAAATGTATGCTCGCCACCGACCTAACGCGCCGACCTCTGCCGGGTTAAAAGGAAATATTATGTAACAGTCTTTAGATCGGTTTGTCCACCAA
>NW_012026805.1:894722-897463 GCF_000956235.1 Wasmannia auropunctata
CCCTTCAACGAAGGATGACTCTTCGGTCGTCGGCTGCGTCAGTGAAAGTCAACAACGTCAACTAAAGATAAGACAACAAATAATAGAGATCACCTCTTTGAACGGTATTCAATGTAGCCTACACGCGTTGTTAGATACTGGCAGTCCAGTATCATTCATTAAAGACTCGATTTATAAAATTTTTTTTGGACAAGATGTCATTTTTGACGAGTCCAACGCCATAAAATTTTGTACGTTAAATGATTCTAAAATCGATGTTATAGACAATAAGAAAACGACAATGGGTTTATCTTCTATGCCTGGTTTATCACTTAATATTACTTTGCACGTTATCAAAAATGATAATTGGCCCACTCATGTTGTACTGGGCAGAGACTTTTTAACAACTAACAAGTTGACTTTGATATATACTCCGTCCAACGCAAACGCTCAGGAATGTTTAAAGTTAATGAAAGAAGTAGCTTCAGCGGATGTAATGCAAGAAAAGGTGGAAGATAAATCTATTGCCAATATAATAGATATTAAAACCGATTGCGGCCCGACTATAGACGCCCAGGTTCGCGATCTTATTCAGACGGTCGAAAGCATGCCGATAGAAAAAGATAAAGACAATTATTATGTATCTGTGGCTCTTAAAGACACGTCTACTTACGCGTTTGCTCCGCGGCGTTTCGCCTGGGCGAACGTAAACAGCTTCGCGACATAATAAAAGATCTGTTGTCACGCGGTATAATCAAAGTAAGTTCGTCGCCATACTGCGCAAGGGTTGTACGTAAGAAAAATGGACTGTTGCGACTTTGTGTGGACTTAAGACCACTCAACGAACGGGTTATAAAACAAAAATATCCTTTTCCGTTGATTGAGGATTGTCTCGCTCGTTTGGGAGACAAGAAAATATACACGCTTCTTGACCTGAGGGATGGTTTCCACAATATCGATATCCTCCCGGAACACACTAAATACTTTTCGTTCGCGATCCCAGACGGACAATACGAGTATCTCAAGTTGCCATTCGGTTACTCGGAAGCTCCGGCCGAATTTCAAAAACGGCTTATTCAAATTTTACAGCCTTTGATTCGGCAGGACAAACTTTTGGTTTATATCGACGACATTTTGATTCCGTCTACTTCTATTGAGGAAAATTTAGAAACGTTGCGGCAAACTCTGATTCTCTTAAAGAAACATTCCTTCGATATAAATTACAAAAAATGCCAATTTTTGAGAGTAAAGGTAGAATATTTGGGTTATATTTTATCAGATGAGGGAATTACACTTAGCAAGAGACACGTCAATGCGGTTAAGAATTTCCCAATTCCATCCAACGTACATGAGTTACAGAGATTTCTGGGATTAGTTAGTTTCTTCCGACGCTTCGTGCGTAATTTTGCCACAATAGCCAAACCCTTATATTCATTGCTCAGAAAATCAATTCCCTTTAATTTTAATGAACAATGCCTACAGGCCTTTAACACATTGAAATCAGCATTAATTTCGTTTCCAGTTCTTCGACTCTACAACCCAGAATTATATACTGAACTGCACACTGATGCAAGCGCAACAGCGGTAGCAGCGATTCTTTTACAGAAACAAGAGTCAGGCCCGTTAGCTCCTATAGCCTATTACAGTCAGGCAACTAATGAAGCCGAGAGTAAGTATCACTCATTCGAGTTAGAGATGCTCGCGGTAGTTAAAGCAATAGAACGTTTTCATATTTATTTATACGGCTTGGATTTTACCGTGATAACTGATTGCCACGCCATAGTATTTGCAATTAATAAAACTAACTTAAATCCGTGTATTGCTCGGTGGACATTACGCTTACAAAATTACAAATTCAAAATCGTTCATAGAAAAGGAGAACGAATGGCCCATGTGGATGCTCTCAGCAGAGTGGTGGCCTCAGTAAATTCCATACCTCTCGAACGCGAATTACAGCTACGTCAACTTACCGATCCACATATTAAAAGTATCGCTGAACTTTTAGAAGAGAATAGCCATGACAAATACGAAATTTTCGATGGCCTCGTTTATCGTAAATTTCCAGATAAATTGCGATTCTACGTTCCTGAACCAATGATTTCGAATTTACTTCAAACATATCACGAAGAAAACGCTCATTGCGGTTGCGAAAAGACCTTTCAAGGTCTATTCTGTAACTACTGGTTTCCTTCTATGAGGAAAAAAATCCAGTCACACATAGAAAATTGTTTAACCTGTCTAATTTCTAATACTTCGTCCCATACTAAGGAAGGAGAAATTCAGTTATCAGATTTACCTCGGATTCCTATGCATACAGTGCATATGGACCACTTCGGTCCTCTTCAAGAATCTCGTTCGGGTTATAAACACATATTGGTTTTGATTGATGCGTTTACTCGTTTCACCTGGATGTTTCCAGTGAAGACCACCAATTCAAAGGAAACAATCTCGGTTTTAACGCCTATCTTTAACATCTTTGGCAACCCGGTAGAAGTAATTTCGGACAGGGGTACTTCATTTACTTCCTCCAAATTTGAAAATTTTCTTACTCAACGCAATATTAAACATCATTTAATCGCAGTTACTGCCCCATGGGCTAATGGCATATGTAAACGAGTGAATCGTTTCCTCAAATCGTCGCTACGAAAATTAGTTGAGGATCAAGACACTTGGTCCGACAAGGTCGAAACAGTTCAATATATCATGAACAATACCTTTCATAGCTCAATTAAAACGTCACCTTCAATGCTCTTACTCGGATA
>NW_012026805.1:900174-903453 GCF_000956235.1 Wasmannia auropunctata
CCCTGTTTTTCTCTAGTTTTTGCATTTTTGCAACGTAAATATTGCATGCGTACAATTTTAACTACCTGTATCTTGTAGAGAATTTCATAACAAACAAAAAAGGTCCTATACATTTTTGTCTTAAGAGCGTTAATAACGTAGTTATTAAGAGAAATATCAAGAAAAATAGGCCATTTTCGACGTTTTTCATACATTTACCTCTCCCATAAATTTTCCATAGGGTTTCACGCGGGCGCATATCGATATTCTCATTTCGTGTGATATGAGGAAGTAATTTCTGCAAAAAAATTATCTACTTCACGTTACATCCAAAACCGTCCACTTTCACTGCTCCACCGACTGGACTACCTAATATAATTTCGCTTTTTGTTTCTGCGTGTGTTCATCGACGTCTCTTAGATGAGGAAGTAGTTTAAGGTAGGGTAGACCGGGGACAAAAGTAACATTTTGAATTTAACGTCTTATAACAATTAAATTATAATATTTACATTAAAAAAACCTATATCTTTAGATGTAACATTCATTTAGGTACACAATTTTCTTGTGTTCAATCTTGTAATGTAATTTTGAAAAAAGTTATTATTGTTTAAACACTATGCGGAATACTGTTACAACCGTCCCAACCCCCGGAACGATTGTAACAGTAGAGGGGAACAATTGTACCATATTATTTATAGATAAACATTTAGCTATTTATTAAGTTTTATGCAATATATTTATTTATAATGTTTAATTATACATGTCAATATTATATAGATATATATAATATATATTTAATAAAATTTGCTGTGATAAAATTAAAAGACAGAATTTATATGAAAACAAAAAATAACTTTTTTTTGTTAATAATATAAAAATCAAATTAAAAGATAATCACACGTAAAACTCTATTTCTTTGGTTTTTTTATATTGCTGGACCTTTTTGTTTTACTTTGTGGATTTGTAAGATTTTTTTTAACGCTTCTTTTTTGCTTTTCTTCATACTCAATTCGTAAGTTTTCCTTCTCTGATGTGTCTGTGTAGATAGCTGATTTTCTTTTTTTCCTCCCTCTAGTTGTTTTTCTAGGAGAAGCTTTAGGAAATGGTCTAACATCTTCTGGTAGAAACTTAGTAACATTATCCAACCCTTGTTCAACGGTCAAGGCTTCTTTAGAAACAGCAGAAATATCAAATATAATCGGAATATTTTGAATTTCATCACCAGTGAATGTCTGGATATCATTTCTGGATGTTTGAGGGTCATTATTAGGATCATTACTTGTTCCAGGATCATTACTTGTGGATTGTAAACTTGCATTGGAATCTGGAATATTTGATACAGGCATCGGTCTATCCGTAACATACGATGGAGCAAAATCTAAATCAGTAAATATATTTCTGTTAAATGGAAAAATTCCAGTGCAATTAAATCCTGCTTGAACATTATTTTGGGTAAGCGCTAGAGGCAAAGCTGTTTTTACAATTCCTGGAATATCGTATATACTCATTGTTTTACCTGGATGACTTCTCATCCAACTATCACACATAGAATTAAAAGCTTTTTTGAAAGGTCCGTATACTGAGCGATCTAAGGGCTGTAACTTATGCGAACAATGCGGCGGAAACGAAAGAACTACAATTCCATTCTCTTTGCATAAATCTAAAGCTTGTATAGAAATATGTGAAAAGTGATTATCGAGCAAGAGTAAAACCTTATGATTAAGTGATGAATTAGTATATCTTTGGAAATGTCTTAGAAATATAAGAAACTCTTCTTCCTGCATCCATCCACTGGCATTACCAGCTCCGATACATCCTACAGGACGGGCCATCTCTCACAAAATGTTCTTGATATCGTAGCCGCGGAAAAATGAACATAGGAGGAATAGAATTTCCAATGGCATTAACAGCTACTGTCACTGTAACTAGCGTTCCGCGTTCCGCCGATGTCAGAGCTGCGACTTGTCTTATTCCTTTCTTTGCTACAACTCTGTCAGGTCGTTGGACGGTAGTCACACCAGTTTCGTCAACATCATATATGTCTTTGGCTTCGAAACGATCTCTGTCTAATACTTTTTCCAAATTATAAAAAAATAAATTTACATTTGTAGGATTAAAACTTGTAGCTCTAGAAAGACTGGTCGGTTGAGTACATCTTATTGATAATTCAGAATTTCTCTTTATAAAAGAAGAGAACCAATTCTCACCAGCTTGAAAGTTTTCGTCCCATTGAGGAGGTCTTTTTAAATTATATTTATTGGCCAATTCATATGCAAATCATCGAATTTCTTTAGGCGAAAGACCATAGCATATTTCGGCAGCTCTTATAACATAATCTACTATCATTTTTTCTTGTTCCGTGGTAAAAATTTTATTGCAACTTCTATACCCCATAGTAACAGAAGATTGTATGTTACTTTCCTCATTTGCAGTATCTTTCTTCCTTTTGTTTCTCATTAGAGATACATGACATAAGTCATACTTTTTTGCAGCCGCACGAATAGATAACTGACCCTTTGTAACTTCTATAAATGCCTGTTCATATAAAGACATTTCTTTTGTGCCCCGTTCCGTCTTGCGTTTTCTTGTTCGCGGCATTCTACGAAGAAAAATACAAATAACATTGTAGAAAACAATATTATCAGAATATTATCAGAGATACATAACACAAGTCATATACTATACCTTACTGTCGCATGAATGGATAACTGATCCTTTATAATCTCTTTATAACCTCCTTTATAACACACTGGTTCATACAATGACACTTCTTTTATACCTTTTACATTCTCTTTTTTCTTGCATTTTCTCGTTTGCTGCATTCTACGAAGAAAAATACAAATAACATTGTAAAAATACGTGTATATAATTAATAACATTATCAGAGATACACGAGTCACATCTACCTTGTTCTAGTCACGAATGAATAACTGATCCTTTATAACCTTTACATGCCAGTTTATATAAAGACATTTCGTTTATGCTTCTTGTGTTTTCTTTTTCCGGCTTGAGTTTTTTGTTCTTAGCATTTTACAAAGTAAAGTACAAATAACATTAAATAAGGTAAATATATCGATGAAGGGAGGCTGCTCCAATGACCTTGACCTTTATATATGTTCTCAAGGGCATGACCCCAAGTGACCTTCAAGTGGTTTTAGCCGTCGCTCGTTATTCGTTAAAAAGTTATTAACAAAATATATGTGGAAGTATGTGTGGACAGAATAGGCATAAATATAACTATAATAATTAAAAAGTTATAAAAAACTAAATACTTCATTGAATACTATTATTAATAGGATA
>NW_012026805.1:903473-904121 GCF_000956235.1 Wasmannia auropunctata
TATATTTTATTATTCTAAATGTAATACAGAATTAATCAAACCAATAACAAGAAAAAATTTTCGAAACCAAACTCGAATTTATGACAAATGTAAGGATTAATACAACATTTCAATGCACGCATATTATTTCAGGACACAAATCTCAATCGAAATGGATTACTTTTTTTAAATCGATTTTAATCGCATTTTTTCAACTAACGGTCACCCATCCAAGCCACGACTATCGTCAACGCTGCTTGACTTCTGTGATTGAAAACTGCAGACACTTCCGGATGATCCATGATTACTCGATGTTAATAAATATATATCCGTGATAGATCAGATCAATAAAGTTATCAAAAAGATGAAAATATTTTTTTATAAATGTTAACATACAACAACATGATAGAAATAACGACAGTAAAATACAAATAAGTACAACACAATGTAAAATACTGGATCAAGAAAAGCGATAGCGTTTCATACAAATGTATGCAAAAAAATTAAAACAAATTACTATTATACTGATCACAGACAAAATTGGATTTTTATTGCATTCAAACCGATTTAGTTTATATCCTCAAAATTGGTGAATTTCGAATTACACCGAATTACAATCAACTCAATTACTAAAAATTAGATATTATTAAAGCAGATTGAAATTACATA
>NW_012026805.1:904171-908590 GCF_000956235.1 Wasmannia auropunctata
GCCGCCTCTCGGAAGGCAATGGCAAACCACTGAGAGTATCTTTGCCAAAGAGAACCTCTTCTTAAAAAATGGCCATTCGGAACCGGCGTTAAAATGTAGGTCCCGTATATCTACGTAAAAGTATAAATAGCGCACATCGCAAAAATACGAGAAGAGGTCACTACGCTCTGTCAATAGTAGTAGGACTATTGATTGATTGATGTCAGATGTCTCTTACCTTTGGAAGTGACCCAATGAGGTCTAGGTGCACTTGGTGGAATCGTTGATCTAATGTCGAAATTGCTTTCGGAGTATTTCACGCGTGGCGTTGGATTTTGCTGCGTTGGCATTGTAGACAGGTGCGAGCAATGTCTTTGTTGATTCCAGGCCAGGTGAATTTTTGTCTTATCTGGTGACTGGTGACTCTATCACTGGGATGTGCCATTCCGTGGATGGTGTCAAAGATCCGTTTTTTCAGAGTTTTGGACACGTACGGTCGTATTGCATCTCTTGAGCAATCGTAGTGTAGCGGAAGTGTAGATCCGGGAAGCGTAAACTCTTTGAGTTCTAAGGCTATTTCACAAGATATCAGTTGTTATTGCTCTTCGTTCTTTGCCTGTTCCATGGCTAATTCTTTCGTGGTAGTGGTGATAGGTGCATGGATTGCGTCGATACGAGATAAGGGGTCAGGAACGACATTTTCCACGCCTGCAACGTATGTAATAGTTGTTGTAAATTGTGCAATAAAGTCGAGCTGTCGCGCTTGCCGTGGGGATGCTTTGTCCAAGCGTTGTTTAAATGCATGGATTAACGGTTTATGGTCTGTTTTGAGGACAACCTGAAAGATGTCTTTAAAGTGCTTAATACTCTCGTAGATCGCCAAAAGTTCTCGATCATATGCGCTGTATTTTTTTTGGTTGTCACTGAGCTTTTTTGAGAAGAATGCTACTGGCGATATTTCGTTATTGTTGACCTGTTCCAAAGACGCTCCATCTATGGCACGCAGTAGGATTGCTTCTTCGATTGGGTAAGCCAATAATGTGGCGTTTGTGAGTTCTGCCTTACATGCTTTAAAAGCGTTAATGGAATCAGTGGTCCACTGGTCATTTGTCGTTTTTACATCCTTGAGTAGCTTATGAAGCGGCGCTTGGTTAATGGCTGCTTGCTTTAAGTGTCGACGATAACAGTTGAGCATTCCAAGGAATCTGCGAAGTTAAATTAATATTTCAGGACGAAAAGTTCGTAATGGTATTTACCTTGTCAGCTAAAGGTTTGATGTCCTCGCTGCTGATTTCGTGTCCCAAGAATTCAGTTCTAGGTTGGCCGAATTTGCACTTCGCTGGATTGATGGTGATGCCTGCGTCTTGTAGTCGTTGAAATACTTAAGTAGATCTTTTTTGTGTTGTTCTTTGTCGGTTGAAGTTAGTAGCACGTCGTCCACATAGCAGAAACAAGAATTTAAACCTTGCAGGACCTTGTTCATCAGGCGCTGAAAGGTTTGTGCAGCATTGCGAAGTCCAAACGGCATGGTTACGAATTCGAAGAGGCCGAAGGCTGTAGTTACAGCGGTCTTCGGGATGTCTTCTTCTGCTATAAGCATTTGGTGGTACGCTTTGACTAAGTCTAGCGTGCTAAATACGCGTTTTTCGTAGAGGCTGTTGATAAGATCATGCATGTAAGGAAGTGGATAGCGATCCGGAGTCGTTACTAAGTTTAGATCACGGTAGTCTCCGCATCTCCTTACTCCAGGTGCTTCTTCGGTGCGAGGTGTAGTAGTGCTGCTCATAGGCTACTGGAGGCAGATCCCGAGTTGCACCAGGTGTTCGAACTCCGCTTTCGCCGTTTTGAGTTTGTCCGACGGTAATCGGCGATGTCGGCTAGCGACGGGGGGTTCCCTTGTCTCAATGTGGTGGCAAATTCCGTGCGCTCTTTTTGCAGGCGATTGCGGTTCCTGAGTAATTTTAGGGTAGTCTGCCAAAATGCGATGATACACTGACGAGGAGTCCAGAGTTTTGACGCTGATGTAGCTAATTCGACATTTAAAACCTGGAATGTTTAGTAGCATAATTCTATCTATGAGATGTTCACCTTGAATGACTATTAGACTGTAAGTTTTTAATAGGTCTGCTCCTATGACAGGACAGAAAACGTCAGCCACTGTAAAGTGCCATGTAATCGGTCTGCGTATGTCAAGATCCAGTGAGAGCAGTTTTGTCCATAGGTTTGACTTGTGAACTGTTTACTGCATATAGGATGAGTGGCGTCGCTGTTACACTACATGTGGTCCTTGATACATGTAAGAGAGATATGTCTGCGCCTGTGTCTATAAGAAACGTCACTCCCGTTATTTTATTAGTAACGTGGAGCCGGGGTGATACCGTCGTTGGTGGCTCCTATCGTCGACGGTCTTACTTGTTTCCCTGGGTGATCTTGGCTGTGTTACAAGGAGGTGTGCATTTGCGTGCCTGACTGCCGAATCTTTTGTGATAATAGCACTGATCTGCTTCTTTGTATGTCTTTGCTCGAGTAACGTGAACGGCTACTGCGACTTTGTGAGCGGCTTCGCCTACTTTTCAATCGTGGCGGTTAGGGCAGTCATCTGTTTTATTAATTGTTGTATAGCGTCCTCCGAGTTTGCCGGTGTTGTTTGTACTTGTTCTTTATACTCATGGATGTTTACCGACATCGGGTGTTTTTCCGGTATGACGACTGCGGGCATCGTTGATCTAATGACGTTCACTATCTTATCGGTCATCTCGGCGATGCGCTGTAAGTCGTTAATACCAGAGGCTGTTAAAATGGCGCGAGCATGTTTCGGAAGTTACTCGAGAAATAGTGAAACTAGTTCGCTGCAGTTTCTGGCGGATAAATTTCTGAGCCGATGCAGATACACGGTCGGTCATCTCTCATTGCGTGCCCTTGTAAGAGGCGGCGGAGGCGCTTCTCTAGCCCTCATCAAAAGCATTCACTATGCGATTTTTTAAGGTACTATATTTTCCTTTGTTAGGAGAATCCAGAATAATATTGGAGACGCTGTCGAGGGCTTTGCCATACATGTGTACTGCTACGTACCAAAACTTACTCGTATCTGCTGTAACTCTATGGTTTTGGAAAGCGAGTTCTATCTGTGCGAACTATAATCGCGGATTGTTCTTGCAGAATGGCGGCAAGCGCAACAAGCGAGAATTGATGCCGGCGATCTCGGCATTGTGGGGATTTTCCGTTGGCACAGTGGCGGAAGGTTGTTATGGTTCCGACATCTCGTACGGACTTGTCGCGTTGGTGGAACCAGGAAAAGAAGTTGGCGAGTCTTCTACTGGTATGAGACGTGTTCACTCGTGCTGATCTTTTACGCGGAATCCGTGGAATGCTTCTTTTTTTACTTGCGTCTTCCTGTCGGGGTCACCAATTATGTAACGGTGCGCTAGGAAGAGGTGACACTAAACTTGTATATAATAACTTTCTTTATTCTAGAAATTAGAAAAAAAATGAATGCGACAATGAATCACGTGGCTCGAAAAAAGCTTCTTGTATCTGTACTTAATACTGTAGTTTAGGAACTCTGTTTTCTAGAGGCGCCAACGTTGGAAACATTGGTCGTAGAGTATGTAAGTGTGAGAATGGAAGTGAGTGTAAGAGGATGTAGAAGAGTGTACTTAACGTTACAGAGTATCGTCCTTTTCTTGTATAATTGATGAGAAGAAGGAAAGAGAGAAACAGCCTTCGCTCCCCCCACCAATTGCACAATTGAATAACGAAAGAACGACACTCCTATTGCTCTCTTTCACTGATGTTAGTCCCACAACTTCAATGGGGGCACGCAGTCTATCTTATAAATCTATGGTTCAAACTATGGTGGAAAGAAACAAGGTGAAATATTCCGATGGATGCGTAGTTGTTCAAAAGTAGTGGGGGGCAATGAACTAGACAATGAATCAATCTTTTCGCCAAGATGCAAAATTTGGTAATTTATGTAGGGAACAACGATTGGCCGAAATTTTAAGTCATGCTGCCTTTATGCGCAATGTTATGTTTTTTCCATCATGGTTCAAATAATATCGACGATTGTTTTCACGCCATTGTTCTCGCGTTTCAATCAAACGTTTATTAACGAACAAAGTTGTAATACGAATTACAAGAAAAGTGTTTATCACATGACATCAAGCAAAATCCTTATAACAATCTCTCAGAATATAACGAAATACAGAGGAATAATTATCCTTTGACCACATCATTGATAAGTTCATACTGGGGATACAAGTGGACGGCACAAGCCACACATCCTACACACACTTATGTGGATTCAGGGTGACGCTATATCAATTTTAATTTAATTTAACACACATTTCCTACTTACTGTCTGTATATAAAGAGAGAATATTTGTATTGATTTTGTCAAGGGCAAGTCAATAATAGTTAGAAAAACATAGTAAAACACAT
>NW_012026805.1:908610-910251 GCF_000956235.1 Wasmannia auropunctata
TCTTTTCTAGAAATAATATTTCTAGAAAAACATGTAAGGAGACTAACATTTAATATAATAAATGTAATATACTTTAAAATTTAACCAATTCATTCAAAGCTACACATAAGTGAGATTTCATTATAAGTTTACAACGAGTAAAAATACTGCGTTAAAAGTGAGTGATCTTACCGGTTTTCGATGTGGTCACACCATATATGTCGGATTCTGTATCACTTACTGACAGCTTATGACAGCTATCCTAACCACTTCCGAGACAGTGATTCGCATTCTGAAAATTTTTGCGCGTTCCGAAACCCATCAAAAAAAAAGTGTTGCAACCTTTAAGCTGCCGACTGTACATCGAACGACGCGGGCGTAGACACGGGCGTAACACTATAATAATTACTTTCTTTATTTTAGAAATTACAAATGAATGCGACAATAAACCGAGTGGCTCGAAGGCCCAAAAGCTTCTTGTATCTGTGCAATTAATACTGTAGTTTAGGAACTTTGTTTTCTACTCTGTGGCGCCAATGTTGAGAACATTGGTCGCAAGCATTGGTATGTAAGTGTGAGAATGGAAGTGAGTGTAAGAGGGTGTAGAAGAATGTACTTAACTCTACATACTCCCCCCCGAGTGTCTATGTGTGCATAGGCGTGAATTGCACTTTTTTATTACGCTTTTTTTTTAGTTTATTACATGTCACAACCGTGTTTTCTGGCGGTTTTTCTTGTAATGGCTGAGGTACTTCGTAGTCGTTGAGTAGGTAGGCCGGTTTTAATCTCTCGGTAGACAAGACAACATCTCGGCCGTTGACAAGGATGGTGTACAAATGTTCGTTTTCCTTGCGAGTAACTTTATGTGGCCCTGTGTAGGGATGCTGGAGTGATTTTTTATATGATCCTCTCTTACAAACATATGGATGGCTTGTTCCCAATTTTGGTGTTTGAAGGTTGTTCGTTTTCCATGGTGAGCTGTTGGTTGTGGGCGAAGTTTCCGAATGCGCTTATGTGCTATGACGAACGTCTCAGTATCTTCAGTCGAGTATAGGTTTTCCAAGAACTCTCCGGGGACTCTCAGCGAAGCACCGTAAATCAGTTCGGCTAGAGAGCATTTAAGATCTTCTTTCAGACACGTACGGAGGTTCAAGAGAACTGTTGGATGTTCAATCACTGGCTGTTTTCGTGACACATTATAGCTGATTTTAAAGTGCGGTGCCACCTCTCGATTATGCCGTTGAAAGCTAGATGAGGGTGATACCCGATTGACCACGTCCCGATTGACCACCAGCCACTCACAGCGCTTGAACAGTGGAAAATCTCTAGGCACCGGCCGCTGTGAGTGGCTGTGGTCAATCGGGACGTGGTCAAACGGGACGCTCCCGCTAGATGATATGGCGAAGTTCTGGTTTTTTGTTGCCCAGAAACTTAGAAAGAGCTTGAAAGAGACTGGACTCAAACTGTTTTCCCTGGTCGGTGGTAATGACGGTGGGTGTACCGAACCTTGCGATCCAGTGTTGTCCATGAATGCTGCGGCTATTGTTTGTGCTGTCATTGGGCAATGGAATAGCTTCTGGCCATCTGGAAAATCGATCGATTATCGTCAAGCAGTATTTATGATCTCTTATGTCAGATCATTGTGGCGATCGTGGCGCGAGG
>NW_012026805.1:911349-917796 GCF_000956235.1 Wasmannia auropunctata
CGCCCCCCCAACCCCCATTGGTATTATTTTTTGTACTTTTTTGTTAATAACTTTTTAACGAATAACGAGCGACGGCTAAAACCACCTGAAGGTTACTTGGGGTCATGCCCTTGACAACATATATAAAGGTCAAGGTCATTGGAGCAGCCTCCCTTCATCGATATATTTACCATCGACCGAGACATCGAACATTTAGTTAAATCGTACGAACAATGTGCACTTGTAAAGAAAAGTCCACCAAAAACACCTTTCTATACATGGGACGAGCCTCAAGAAAATTTTGAAAGAATACACCGATTATGCTGGACCATACCAAGAACACTATTTTCTGGTAGTAGTCGATGCAAAATCAAATAAATAGATATTGTTAAGTAAAACATTTGAAAAGTGCTCCATCGACTGAATCAACCATACGAATGTTGCAAGAAATTTTCAGCTTCCACGGACTGTCACGAGTCATAGTCTTCGATTATGCCACTATCTTTCAGAGTGAGCATTTTAAAAAGTTCTGTAACGAACGTGGAATCTTTCAAAAATTCACAGCACCGGGACTTCCTGCAACTAATGGACTGGCCGAGTAAACGATTCAAACCTTAAAAATGAAATTAACCACCGTGCTCAATGAAAAGTCATCCATACCAACGAAATTAAGCGAAATTCTATACCGGTATCGAGCAACTTCATTGCCTTGTGGGAAAACATCATCCAAACGTTACCTGGAAAGGAATCTTCGACTTAAATTAGACGCGCTTAAACCGTTCAGAAAACAGCTTACCACCAACATGGCAACAAAACTACGGGTCCGAAATCTAAGCATGGGAGAGCGTGTTCAAGCTAGATGGGTTGCAAACAATAAAGCAACTTGGCGATTTGAAACAATCATTAAGAAGTTTGGAAGACTGCACTACTTAATCCGTCTAGATAGCGGATAAATGCTTAAGAGACATATCGATCAGCTTTGACACTGCTATGTTAAAGAAAAGAAAGAAGACACAGTATTGATTAAAAAACCAAAAAAAATTGTAAGGTTTTCCAATAGAACAGAATTTTGTTTGAGATACAAGGCAAAGGAAACGATGTTCAAGAGCCGAACGACAACATCCTAATCGACGGCGAACTCATACAAGATGACCTTGTGCCGAATAATGGTAACAATAGTATCAATACTCCAATTGAAGACAATGGATCGGCTGGTGAACAGCCGTGCAGACAAGAAGTGCCAGGGCCTTCGCACACGCAGGGGAGCGCCCGTTTGACCACGTTGCTATTGATTACGTTAATATTGACCACGTTGAGATTGACCACGGTCCCAATTGACCACGGTCCCGATTGACCACCGTCCCGACAGACCACTGTCACGAAGTTACAATATTTTACACAAAGCGAGATCTACTCCACACCAAGTGATGGTTTGAATTAGGTTAATTTGAAGCAAGATGGAGCCCCCCCCGTAGGGGCGGAAGGTACAGTCAAAAGCAATGAATCGCTGGGTCACATAGACCGGTGAACTTACCGACTTACTGACTAGTCAGATACGCGTGCCTAACAAATCAGACACGTCGGTAAGTTCACCAGCTATGTGACCCAGCGATTCATTGCTGTTGACTGTACTGCCTCCACGCGTGTACTTGCAATGAAAAGCAAGATTTCTACATGGGTTTACATTTTTTACGCGAAGCGATCGGGACGGTGGTCAATCGGGACGATGACTAATCGGGACGGTGGCCAATCGGAACTGTGGTCAATCGGGACGGTGATCGATTAAGACGGTGATCAATCGAGCGGTGGCCAATCGCGACCATGGTTAATTGGAACGGTGGTCAATCGGAACGGTAGTCAAACGAAACGGTGGCTAATCGGGACGGTGGCCAATCGGGACAGTGGTCAATCGCAACGTAATCAATATTAACGTAGTCAATCGCAATGTGGTCAATTGCAACGTGGTCAATCGGAACTGTGGCCAATATTAACGTGGCCAAACGGGTACCTCTCCCTTCGCAGCAGGGAGTGCGCAGATCACAAAAACCAGGAAAGTGCCGCCGGAGTGATTCAAAGACTATTGTCAATATTAAACTTTATTTTCTTTTTGTTTTTGTTTTTTTGTGTTCAAGTAACTTCAATTCAAATACTGTATTGTACTGTCATTAACTTTTCAATTCAAGGAATCTACTGTATTGTACTATCATTTACTTTTCAAATAAGCATGGGAAAACTGTTATGTCCATAGATGGCGCTTTAATTCGAAATAAGTGTTTTTCAGTTATCTAGAGTTCTCTCTCTCTTTGAGCTTGAGTCTGTTTTTTCCTGCTTGAAAGGCAAAGACGGAAGGGATTTCTGCATCGCATTGTGATTGGGGACGAAAAATGGGTTCATTACGATAACTTCAAACGCAGAAAATTATATGGGGAGGAATCATGAGGAATTAAAACCTCCCGCAAATGACGAGAATTTGGCTCGTAAACTGATATTTTCATTCGAAAATAACTTTATGATGCAGATACAAATTGACTAATGTTTCTATGGGGTTATGTTGACAAATGCCCAAGTTTATTGTATGACGTCTATGATCTATTTATTTCGATCACTTACCGCTAAAGCCTTTTATAGGAAAACGGCGAAAGCAAAGTTGTACACCTAATAGTTTCAGTCACAAATGAACTGTATCGGTTCAGTAACTGTCATATTTAACATGAAGTTATCAGAAACGTAACATATTTTAAAATGCTATTTTTGTCAGTGCGCATTTTATTTTGTTATCAAGGATAAAATGTCGGTCGCAGCTGAGTCTCGATCGCCTTAATCAGCTACTGAGGTTGTATTCGTCGCATCTTATTTCATGCTCGTATTATTAATTTGCAATAAATTACTTAGTTGAATTAATAATATAAAATATAAATGCCGCCGAAACGAAAATTATAAATATATAAAATATATAAATATATATATAATAAATATTTATATATAATAAATATAAAAAATATATTACAACTGTCGTAAGTCGCAAGTGTACACAATAGTTAAGGGGGTATTCTAGTATGAACGTCCGTTTTTAAGATGATTTTTGAGAATTAATTTTATAAAAACGGTTAAACCTACAGATATAATGTTTTGTTACATTTTGATACATATTTTGAAGTAACATCTCAAATTTTTTAAATGCTTTTTATTGAGAATTACACACGGCACAAATGGGCGCGCTGGCGTCATGTTTTGAAATTTTTCTTCTATCGGGCGTAGTGATTGCGGCCGTCCTTGTCATCTCAAATAAATGAACTTTTTTTATTTTATTCCTTACAAAGTGGTTATCGTTCGATCTACTAATAAATAATTTTAAGAACAATTGACAAAATAGCGACGCTTGAAAAAAAGTACTTTGATTTTTAATAAAAAATTTTTAATTTTCACAGTCCAGAAATATAGTAATTTTCAAGATATCAAAAAGTTTGTAGGTCAAACGATAGCCTAGTATGTACACTATAAGTGTGCAAAAGTACAAGTCGATCGGCCCAGTAGTTTGTGAGAAAAATACATGCCCGATTTGAAAAATGTCGTTTCGAGAAAAACGCGTTTAAAGTTTCTCATGCGTTTACAAGGTGGCTAATGAGTAATTTCAATAACTTACCCTTAGTCTGCAGCTATACCAGGGCCGTACAAGATACCTTTCTCAGCTATATATAGCATTATTTGGCTACGTAAAGAAATACTACCTGACACGCAAAAAATCTGTCTACTGCATAGAAATCACGGGCGACGAGCCGCATGGACGCGCGCGGGGGCTACGTCTTTAAACCTCTATAGCTCGGTCAATTTGACGAATTTCATCTTAATATTTTAGAGACACATTTTCAAGACCCTAAACTATAAGAATATGCAAAAAAAAAAATCGATTTTTTTGACCGGTCACACTAGAATACCCCCTTAAACGAATCAAAGATCAAAATCAAAAATAATAATAATAATAAAAAGAGGGCTAGTGAGCCTGAGGTGTCCAAAATTATTATAATTCAAACATGTTTAACACATGGAAAACAAAACCTAAACGTTTCGACCCCTAAATGGCGGTCATCCTCAGTAGAACTATTTATAACAATTGTTGACAATAAAAATTTTTATAAGATAAAAAACGAATTTGAGATTTCATTCTTTGACGCAATATAATATTTAAGCATAGTCGGTAGTACGCATCCGCAAAGTTCGCATAACAGTCAATAGTCCATGTCTTTCGAATTTTAACAGATACAAATATTTGAGTCTCAAGATGTAAATAATCAGGGCTGTAGAATTAAACAAGAATGTTGTAAAAAATGTAAAGGAATAGAAATGGAATTAGATTTGTTAACAAAAGATGTAGTCTAGATTATAAAAAGATCTAAGAAAAGATAATTTTAACAAACCTGAAATGGTAGAGGTAACGATAATTGAGTATGTACACCAGAAATGACTTTATGGAAGTGACAAGGTGTACAAAGAAAAAAGTACAGGCGAAATATGACAGAGAAGGGGGAACAGAGATATCATCAACAGATAGGCTAGAAAGGGGAAATGAGGTTGAGAAGGGGCATGTAAGTAAGTCGGAAAGTAAGTCTGTGTCACTCTGTTTGTTTAGACCTATGTATTGTTTTTTAATATAGACCATTTCAGAGACCGATCTTTTTAATAACGATGGTTCATTGTCCAAAATTTGGACATGGTCCCAATCGAATTTATGATCTGTTTCCATTCGATGAAATAACAGAAGGGGATTCACTTTTTTGTGTTAATATCAGAACAATATTCATGGATTCTCGTTTTAAAACATCTTTTTGTTTGTCTAACATACGACGCATCACATTCTAAGCAGTTGATTTTATAAACCACATCGCGACGAGAAGTATATCTAACAAATCTTTACCCGTTTTTATAAATTCTTTTAGTGTCTTGGGAATTGTGACCGCTATTAGTACATTATATTGCTTAGTCATAGATATGAAACATTCAGAGACAGATTTGACATATGGAACAGTAAAAAATTTTTTTGTAGCGCTGATAGGAATAGGTAAGCGTGGTATTCCCTCGCCATTATATAGGAAATACTTCAATCTGTGGTTGACTGTGAAAAAAATGAAATTTAGAGGATAAAAATTCTTCAATAAAATGTTAACCATATTGATGAGATTCTTTTGATAAAATCGCGAATGGAAAAGCGATATAATTTTGTCAACTAAATTAAAAATAATTCCCCTTTTATGGCAGAGAGGGTGGTGAGAATTAAAGTTAAGATATCTTTTGGAAAAGGATGGTTTATGGAACAGATCGAAAACAATTCTTCCCCCATCATTGATGATAGTGACATCTAAGAAATTAATTCTATCTTCGGCTTCCTTCTCCATTGTAAACTGTAATTGAGTATGTAATGAATTGAAAATCGTTAGAATATCATATAAACCATTATAGATAGCCCTGCTAATATAACATCGTCTACATATCTATAATAAAAAGGAAGCCGAAATGGTAAACACTCTATGGTTAATTTTTCGAGATCCTGCATGACAAGATCTACGATAGCGGGTGAACATGGAGAGTCCATGAGTGTGCAGAAAATTTGTTTGTAAATAACTTTATTAAAAGTGAAAGTGCAGAATTAAGTGTAAAACGGATAGCAGTAATAAATTGTTCTAAAGGAATTTTTGTATGTTTTGATATTATGTCCCATTTTCTAGTAATACTTTCTAATACTAAATTTGTCGGAACATTGGTGAAAAGGGATATTACATCTAACGAAACCAAAGATAGATCTGGCTTTAAGTTCTGACCATTAAGTTTATTAACAAAATGTTGGCTGTTTTTTATATAACTATCAGATTTCGGAATACTATTGTAAATAATGGTGTAAAAAAAGCAAGCCAAAAAATATAGTGAACCATTTATAGAAGAAACGATTATTCTGAGAGGATTATTTGGTTTGTGGATTTTCGGTAAACCATAGGCCCTCGGAAATGTCCTATCAGTGCATAAAAGTTGCCTATATGTAGAAAGTTCAATATATTTCTCGTTCCTCCAGATCGTAATAAGAAATTGTAGTTCGTTGATAAATTTTTTTACTGGATCTTTCGGAACGACTTCATACGTAATAGTAGTAGTAGTAGTAGTAGTAGTAGTAGTAATATTTAAAAAGTTTTAGCCGTCGGTCGAACACCTTGGGTACCAATGCTAATGCCAACAATATTGAAACTTTGAAGTCTTTTATAACTCGAAAAATATTTAATTAAATAGTGTTTTGGAAAGCTCTCGAGGTATGCTATGCTTGAAGTATGCTCGAGGTGTCCATCTATCGGACACCTTGGATAACGCTAATGTCGACGGTACTGTAACTTTCAAGCTGCATGACTTGAAAAGTATTTATTGAAAAATAACTTTATTATAGCGTTTTAGAAAGCTTTCGAGGTGTGCTACAAGAATATGTAATGA
>NW_012026805.1:917846-923955 GCF_000956235.1 Wasmannia auropunctata
GTATTGTTAAAAAGTAAATACTATTTCACACTGCCTCCACACATGTACTTTACAACGCAAAATCAGTGATCCACATGGGTTTGCAATGAATGTTTGCAATAAATGACTTAACCCAAACCATATATTTCTTGGCGTTATTCAAAAAGACGTCTTTTTGCAAAGAGGCTAGCCTTTTTGCAAAAAGGCTGATTATACAAAAAGGCTGCAACATATATATATATACCGTCGTTACTTATTGAGTCGTGCCTGCTCATGCGAAATCTGTCGCGCAACCCATCGTACTGCCAAATATGTAAATGCAACACCCTGTACAAGAGTCAAGTTAGTGCAATGAGTATCTGAGACGGAAATCTATACCATATGAAGTTTTGTTCGAAATTATCTGAAGCATGTACATCGGAAACAATTTCTTTGCAACGTTTACATGAAAAAAATGGGCCACGCCAGTGTCGAAACGCTCAAAAAGATGATCAAGAATAAAGCTGTAACAGGCATTGAACTAGATGATCTTGACGAGTTCGAATATAAGGCCTACGAGTACGGAAAGCAAACAAAAAGGGCTTTTTCGTCGACTATACCTCGGATTAGAGGTAGTAGATTTAGTGTATACAGATGTGAGTGGCCCACACGAACCAACATATTCTCAAAGACGACGCTAGCGAGTTCCGAATGGTACATATTTTAAAAAGTAAAGAAGAGGTCTGTGGAAAAGTACTCGATTACTGTGCCTACGTCAGAACCCATTTCAAGAAGGAAATCAAGTTCGTAAAACGTGACAACGGTCGCGAATTTGTTAATGAAAAACTGAAAAATGCTTTTTATTCAGAAACGAAACTACTATGGAATTAACTGCGCCCTATAATCCGGAACAGAATGGCAAAGCAGAACGCGAAATTCGAACCTTGACGGAGACAGCTAGGGTAATGTTACATGGACGAGGATTACCAAAGATAATCTGGAACGAAGTAGTGAAGACAGCAGCATATGTCAGAAATATGACCTGCATATTGAAGAATTGTAATCAAATGCCTTTCGAGATGTGGTTTAATAAAAAACCGGACTTATCAAAGCTGGAGATATTTGGCTCGGACTGTTATAAAAACGTTCCAAAAATTAAACGTCGAAAATGGGACGAGAGAGCCGAAAAACAAATTTTCGTCGGCTATCATGGTAGCAACAATTTTCGTGTATACGATCCTATTAAACAGAAAGTGAGAGTATAGCGACAACGTTTAATCACAAAAAAGGAGATTTCCGTTTCTCAAAGGTGAGATCAATTGTTGAATTGGATAATAATCCTACCGATCCATTAGAAGGTTCTAGCGAGACGGATGGAGAAGAAGAATCTTCTGAAAGTGGAACGACAAAAGGAGATGACGTTCTGGAAAAGTAGACCAAGACGCCAAAAGTCACGTGATTAAGTGGAACTTCGGATCGAAATACACTAAAGAGACCTGATAGATACGCGTGTGCACTAATATCGGCAGTAGAACCAAGTACTTACGCTGAAACAATCAGAAGACCGGATGCAAGTAAGTGAAAGCAGGCCATCAATGAAGAGATCAAAGCTCATGAGAAGAACTCAACGTGGAAAAATGATGGAAAACCGGATCGTAAGCTCATAAATTGCAAGTGGATATTCAAGGTGAAACAGACGCTAGGAAAAGAAAATCGTTATAAAGCGAGACTGATAGCCAGAGGATTTGCGCAGCGAGCCGGTATCGATTATGAGGAGACGTACGTCCCTGTCGTACGTTACGAGGGCATACGAGCTGTTGGCAAAAGCAGCAACAGAAGATCTTGAGCTCAAGCAATTTGATGTCAAAACGAATTGAAGGAAAACATCTGGATTGAATTACCAGAGGATCCAAGGAAAATAAGAAAATTGTTAAATTGGTAAAAAGCTTGTATGGCTTAAAGCAGTCACCTAAACAGGAAGTTCGACGAGTTCCTCAGGAGTTATGAGCTAGAAAAGTCTTCAGCGGATGCTGTATCTATACAGGTAGAAAGAACAACGAGCGACTTTATTTAGCGCTCTACGTAGACGATGGGCTCGTCCTGAGTACTTCAACAATTGCTTGATCAATTTTTGGAAGAACTACATGCCAAGTTCGAGATCAAGATGAACGAGCCACGATACTTTGTTGGACTAGAGATTGAGAAAAATCGGGATAAAAGGTTAATAAAAATTCATCAGACCAACTATATTCAAAAGTTAATAGATAAATTTAGGATGGTGGATGCAAAAATTGCTAGCGTCCCACTAAATGCGGCAATCAAATATTCCAATAATATGTGTTTCAAGTCAGCAAGGGAATAGCAGAAATGGCGGAGAAATCATATAATGAATTGCTGGGATCGTTACAATTTGTGGCGAACGTGACACGTCCAGATATCGCCTTTGCTGTCAATCTGTTGAGTCGATTTAAGGCGAAACCAACATTGGGAAGGAGCGAAGCATATCGTTCGTTACCTGAAAGGAATATGTAACGGAATCGATTATAGCGGATCAAGGAGGTAAAGATTCAGATATTCTGATCACCTATTCAGACGTTGACTGGACAGGGGATCAGGACGATCGTAAGTCAACTAGCGGTTACATCATGATGATATATGAAAGTTCTATCACCTGGGCTCCAAGAAAACAAGAATGTAATGCACTCTCAACACTGGAGAGTAAATATATTGCTGCAACGGCAGCAGTCCAAGAAATAAAATGGTTGCGGCAGCTGATTGCATCCTTGAATAGGAAGGAGTGCAAGGTCAACCTGTTAGCGGATAACCAAGGAGCGATCCAGTTTATCAAATCGACGGAGTTTTATCGCAGGATCAAACATATTGATAATAAATGGAACTTTGTAAAAAAAGAGGTCCAACGAGAAAATATTGAACTGAACTACATACCGTTGAAGGAATAGTTAGCCGATATTTTGACCAAGAATCTAAGTAAAGGACTGTTTAACATTTTAAAGAATCAGTTAAATATCTTGAGCTAATTAAGTGAGAGTGTTCAGAAAAGAAAAGAAGTTAATTAGTTCGAGGATAGATGTCGATAGATTTACTATTTTTGATTTTGATATCTCGATTCGAGTATGCGATATAGATAATTCCTTTGTTCTATTCTCGTTGTTTTTGTGTCATCGCTAGCTCGAGTCTGCTTATATAAATATCTTTTATATTCAGTTTACGTATAACACAAATAAAGTTAGTTGTTTGGTGTATCCAACCTCGTTATATTTTCACTCGATTACTCTGTGCAAAATCCATCCTTTACAACAGGATCTTCAGGAACATTTCCATATCAAAAATTTGGAACATGTCAACCATTATCTTGAATTCAGATAGAACGGAAAGCAGACGGATCGTTTCTACTTAATTAAAAGGAAAAATTTCCAAAATGTTAGAAGAATACAGTTTATTAGAACTGAGATCAGCTGCTACTAGAATTTCTGAACTCAGTATTAGAGCACAGCGCCAGATTGTCGACGAATAATCATCGGTATAGGCAAGCCATTGGATCGTTACTATATATTAACAGTGCCAAGGTCGGACATTGCTATGGCGGTTGGTATTTTAGGCCGCTGTATGGAGAAACCAATGGAAAGAGACTAGGAAGCAGTCAAACGAGTGATTATCTCGCTTCTACAATAAACAAGAAATTGGAGTTATCTTCGGCGGATAAAGCTGGGGTGCTTCGTAAACGTGGATTGGACTGAAAATAAAATTGACAAGAAGTTGATTAGTATAATTATGCTTTTCGTTTGGCAGACGAAACTGTGGCATGGTAAAGCCGTAAACAACCCTCAGTAGCCATATCATCGAAGCCGAATACATATGCAAGTAAGGAATTGCTCTGGTTTAGACAATTGTTAAGGGACATGAACGTTCCAGTGGAAGGCCCGACCATCATCAACGAGGATAACCAAGGATGTATTCGTTTAATCGAATCGGTGTGGAGCACGCATCAAGCACATAGATGTTTGTCATCATCAAATCCGGGACTTACAGGAAAAAAAGGTGATCAAAGTACGGTACTACTTAACGGAAGCAATGTTGGCTGACTTCTTGACAAAGCCGTTAGCCAAGGAACGTTTCCTGGAGTTGACCGGATGCTTGGGAATCTGTTGATTTAAACTTGCCAACGCAAGAAGGGATATTGGAATGGATGGCACTTATGTCTAGTTTGAATGTTTATCTAGCGCGGGCTGCGCTATTGTGATGCTATGATTTGATTGGACGTTATCTGCACTCCTTGTAATCGTGCCATCGGTTGCACTTGATGTATTCACTTGATGTGTATCGTTTGTGAAAATGTATTGGGTTGTGCTAAATTATTGTTGTGTAATAAATCATAGCCCTCCAGAACCGGTTTTGGGACTTTAGATCGTCGAAACGCCTCGTAAAATAAAGAGACTGTCGACGCATTACGTTTTTTGTTCTATCAGTTGTGTGTGGTATTTTCCATTCTCCTTACAGTGTGTGTGTGCGTGCGGGCGGGTGTGTGCGCACATTCTATTACGTTTTTCCCTTGTCCCTACACACTAGATACACAAAAACAAGTGGATCGGTTAGCGCGGAGATTCCTGACTTAATATCTCGATCGATGAACGTCTTCTGAGAGGAATGTTATTATTAGTAAATTTAATGATTTTTTCGAAAGATCGCTTTCGTTGTTTGCAAAGTGGAAATTTCGCACAATCGGAAAAAATTCAGAAAACGATAAGTCATCTGATTGTGAGAGACAGACAGATAGTCGCAATCAAATAAACTCATAAATTCTAAATTTTAATTTCCAATTATGCAAGTTTTATTAAACAAATTTTCGCCTAAAAGCGGCATCCTACATATCTAATATGACTTAAAACTTAAAGTGGTGACTTGCCGACATAATTTTAAATGAATTTTTTTTTATTGTGGAACTTGGGAACCGGTTAAACGAACATTAAATCGAGTGCACGGTTGGTAACTTCGTGTTAAAATCGGTGATGCAGACAAAGATCGATGGGTCTTACTTGCAGCGCGCAGTTTGTGTATGGCTGGATATTATAACAATTATTACACACCCGTGTCGACTCACATTGGCGTTACTTCAATATTGTTGAATTATTTTTTTTATTGTCTTTACATATTTATAAAATCTTGTGTACAATTTAAGGCATTACAATCTAATTGTAAGTCATATTCCATACAGCACAGTTTATTCCAGGGACGTCATTTTGGGATATCGCAATAATTATGAAATATCCCTGGATGGTATCAATTATCCAACGAATATCCAGAGGATGTACAAGTATCGGTATGTAAAATCCTGATGTCTTAGACGACATCCAGAAGATTATTAATCTTCATGAGATACCGCAAGTACATCGCATATTCAAATAGAACAAAAATGATTAAATAAACGTTTATAAAACCAGAATAAAAATCATATTAAAACATAAAAAAAAATTTTACGCTGTTTTCAAGCGGATCATTCTTTCTAAATATTATATCCAAATCTAATTCATTCAAGCTATGACCGCTATCAACGTTGTTTGACTTCTGTGATCGGGAAATGCAGACATGTCGTGATGATCCATCCACACGACTACGTCATGTTAATGACTACATTATCTATGATAGATTAGATTAATAAAGTTATTAAAGTTATAAAAAGATGAAAATATTTTGTAAATATAAACATAAAATAACACGATCAATGATCAAAATAATGACGGTAAAATACAAATAAGTACAATATAATGTAAAGTACTAGATTAAGAGAAACAATAGCGTTTCGGATCGTATTAAATGTACCTAAAATTGTTTTGTTTATGTTTTTTTTCAATTTTATAGAAAAAGTATCTAAATAATAATTATTTTACATTTCTTAATTATGGGAGCAAAATTTGATATGATTTCATCATAAAATAGTTATTAACATTAATTATTATGTCTGTAATAGATGTCTAGTAGATATTAGTTATCTATAGTAGATATGTGATAGTATAGATGTGTGGATATTCATTAGATATCTATTATACATAGAGTGCGAGGCACTTAAAACAGGTCACCTGAAAAATTTCTGAATGGTTTAAGATATTGGATTGAAATTTATAGGGTTACAATG
>NW_012026805.1:923975-924564 GCF_000956235.1 Wasmannia auropunctata
TAAAGCTTCGCGCATGTTCCTGAATGAATGGAAATGCATGTGAAAGAGCGTGTGTGTGTGAGGACATGCGCGAAGCTTTATCTTCCTCATGTCTTTGCCGTGGGCCTTGCTAAATAATAATGTTTAAATGAGCATAACTCTGCAAAAAAAAAATCGTGGAGAACTCAACGACCTTTTTCTCGTCTTGAAAAGCCCTTTCAAATGAGCCCTCACTTGATCCCACATGCCATTTAAGATTTTCAACTCCCCTTTCCGCTCACCCCCTCTTGGAGAGTCGAAGTGGATGTTTTCGAGGTTAAATAATAGATTTATGCCATATATTGTAAACAATAGTTAGGAAGAAGCCAAAGACGAGTGAAATACAGGTTAATATTTAATAGAATATTTAGGTTAATATTCAGTTAATATTCAATATAACTATGTGATTTTTACATACTCTAGCTTCAACGAATTGCGGAGCCGTTACTATCGGATTCAACGTAGCTTTGATTGGAACAGAACCGTATCATCACTCTGTTAAGAGGATGCTGAAAGGTCGGCCAAATTTGTACGAAGTCGATAAAGCAGACTCTTCAGTGTCAGTGGTATT
>NW_012026805.1:924584-927246 GCF_000956235.1 Wasmannia auropunctata
TCAGACGTGTGCTCTTCCGGTTATGATTGCTGTACAACTCGAAAAAAGATAATTTTTTAATTTTTTGTCATTTTTACTACAAAAAAATAGCTCGCCCTATTACATTTTATGTCTATTTCAATCCTGTAAAAGCGATTTTAATTCCGTTCAGTATTTTCGAAGTTATCGTTACCAACTGCAATTGTCGGTAATTCCCGACCTTTCAGCATCCTCTTAAACAATTTAATGAATACTGATGCTCACTTACATCTAATAAATCACCCCCTTCCCCTCGTTGTGATGCCAAATAAATGCTAACTTGCATCTATAGGATCTACTCCCCCCGAATTTGTAAAAAATTTATTGCGAAAAAATATCCTCATGTTCTCAGCCAAGAATCGAACCCGGATCTTCACGTTTGGCGGACGGGCGTCCTACCTCTAGAGTTTAGACAACCAAGGCATGTGATAACATTCATCGCAATAAGAACTATCTAACACGTTTTCAGACCGCGTAAATTTAAATTTACGGGAATACTATTCCCGTAACACATTATGAGGCTGGCGTTTTAATAAATAAATAAATTACCAACTCGTTATTGCAAACAATAGTCAGGATAAGAGACCAAAGACGAGTGAAATACAGGTGTCAGTTAATATCCAATATAACTATGTGATTTTTACATATTCTAGCTTCAACAAACTGCGAGCCGTTACTACGATATATTGTAACTCTATAAATTTCAATCCAATATCTTAAACTATTGAGAAATTATTCAGGTGGCCTGTTTTAAGTACCTCACTCTGTGTATTTTGTTCCGTGTGGTTATACATATATGCAATACCGTAATATATGCAGTACCGTATGCGATATCGTAAGATATATTGAAATTTTATGATATCCTACGATATTTACGATATCTTTTGGGATCCCGGATGCTATTCACTGGGATCTATGGGATCACTTTTGTCAATCATCAATATGGTATATTTTAGGATATTCTAAGAATAAAGTGTGCTACGTGGGATTAATCGATTTTATACCAAAAACATTTAAGAAATTTAAATTATTTTTATTGGCTCAACATGGCATCTAAAGCTGTCAACTTGAGCAAATATTTGGTTCACATAAAAATTCAAGAACGTATATATTTTTACAAAACAAGCACTACAAACGCGTGCTTCGTGCGCGCTATTTAACTGCACTTTTTACTTTTTACTATAACTCACAATTACACATCAACCTCAATGCACAAAACTATCAAAATATGCAATGACAGTCACTCACGAAGTAAGCACAGCGAGACAACCAATCAGCGTCGCGGAAAAGAGCCAACAATAAATTTCGAGACTTTTGAGATTTCGATAGATTCGACTATCGATTTAACATGCCTTTTTAGAAATGGATAGGAATGGCATGATCTGCGGATTACATAAAACACAATGTTGAGTTCTTCGAATTAGGCTCAGATTCTTAATTAAAACTGTATTCCGTTATATACACTGCCAGTACTGAAAATCTATAGTTCGCGTTATGTATACTGTCGATTTTCAATACTAGCAGTGCATATCGGAACACATATCGGGCTAAGAAAAATGATTGTACTTGAAATATGTGCATATGCGTGCGATATTGAGGTATTATATATAAACACGTTATATGTATATCATTACTACATCAATATCGCATGCATATATATGCATAATACTATCCTAAACTGAAGGCTGAATTTTTATCATGGTATCGATAAAAGTGATAAGATATAAAAATGTTAGATCGGCAGTGGATAAGTTATACTTTTTGGTGATTTTTGCCGTTCTACGCGAATTTTGTCGCGCGTGAAATTAATTTGAGATTACTTCTATGTTTTTTTATAAATACTTTTTAAGAATATAAACCATATAAATATTTAGATAACTTATAATATTTAGATAACTTATATAGGTCGGTTAAGTAACTATATAAATATATAATCTATATTTTTACATGATAAAAATAGAATTTTTTATGTTCTTTTGACATTACATATAAATATCATAAAAAGATAAATAAATGATAAATACAACCAACAAAGAAAGCAAATATAAATAACCAATTATAAGAACAATTTTTATTAATTTATAGTATATAAATATATCTTTGTTATTATATATATGTAATTAAGAATATACCTCTGTTATTAAATTTTACTTTTCTATTTTTCACTAGAAATTAGGATTATAATATAGGAAAGAATATAGAACCATCAATTCGATATCACTCACAAGAAGAAGGCCAGATCAGTCTATCACGGATCTTGATCCCAATTTTTTTGGTGAAACTAGAGGCAAAATAAAGATATAGTGTCCGAGCGTTTGATTGAATGGGTCTTAGTTTTCGAGTAAGAATTTTTGAATTACATTTTTTTAACAATTTTTAAATAATAATATTCAATATTTAATAATAAAAAGCGATATTTTTCATTCAATATCGGTTATAATAATGCTTGGAAAAAAATACAAATTTTTATGTAAAAAAGTCGTACATTACAATATCAGTAATAAAAAATGAAAAAAATTAAAAACACGCATTAAAAAAGAATGACAGAGTATCCAGGGATTGAACATGGACTTCCGGATTGGAAAGCGAACCCTTTATTTATTCGGGTTATGCTGGACCGGTTGAGAGAGTTTATCGGGGAAGC
>NW_012026805.1:927653-931932 GCF_000956235.1 Wasmannia auropunctata
GCGTGTGTGTGTGTGTGCTGCTGTGAGGAGGGGGGGGGGGATAATAACCATACTTGTGTACATACTATCCCAAAACTCAAGTGACAAACTTAAGAGTACGTGTAAAATTGTTAAATAATGAAGTGTCTGATAAGAGGAGACATTATTTTTAGCGCCAAGTATGCGGATGTAATTATAATATGGTATCGTCCATTCTACTGTACTTAGAACGCGATAAAATTAATGAACTTTCGATAATGTGTAATAGTCTATTACATTACTGATTCGAAATGACAGTCATAATAAGGATTGATAAAAACATATGAAGAATAGTTTATAAATAATGCTTGGGAGGCATATAGTAGTTGTTTTTGTCTAACAGTGAGTGATATCGGTTATCTTAGAATTTAATAAGAAGTATATTTATATGTCTCATCAAGCAACTTTAAAAAACCTTTTTTAATTAAAGCAAGTTACAAATTTGACGAAAATAACTAATTTTGATAAATGATAAAATCTCTTTTTAATGTAAAACTGTAAAAGTATATCTTTTTTTATTGTAAAATATAATTTAATTTAATTTTCACAAGATCCTTTACAAATATATACACTGCTAAAAAAAATTATGGCATAGAAAAATTTTGAGCAAAAATTTACAAACTTTAGTCGACAATAACTCTGTGAAAAATCATTGTAGAATAATGAACTTTTTTTTAAATTAAAACTTGAAATCTCTATTTTAAGATATTATGGGTCGATTTTAAATTTAATGCACCTTTGCTACTGTAAACTCTTAAATCTGAGAGCAAGTTTGCCATATTGAAAATTGCAAAGTTTGACGGAATGCACGGACTTGTTACAATTTTTCTCGGGAATACTGTTTGCAGCTTCATAAAGCTCGAACCTTTCTCTTTAATTTGAAAAAAAGCAAGTTGCTATGATTTTTTTCACAAAGTTACAGTATTTTGAAATAATCCTTGTATTTTCTTATGGGTCTAGTTTCCACTACAGCATTAATTCGCACCTAATACGAAGTAGAATCAAATTTAAGTCGATGGAAATACACTTGACGTTGCTCATTTCACTTCTACTTTGATCCACAAGCTTTATTGGAGTGGTAGCGAATTCATATAAAATTTAATCGGTGGAAACAATTGAATGAATAAAATAAGTTTAAAATATACAGGGTGTCCCAGAACTGGCGTACCGCCAGGTACCAGTGTATTCTCCGTATTCTCCGTGAAATTGCAGGACGAAAAGTTCTTTACCAAAATGCGATCCGATAAATAGAATTTGAACGGTGAGCTATTGAAGTTCACGAACGGGCGCGCGTGGAATTCGCTCGGTCAGGGTCGGCACGATCGAGACTGGCGCGAGGCACTTCAGACACTTGCATCGTGCCATAACATGTTTCTTATTACTCTGCTTTGCATTTAATTTATTTAATTAGTCAAAAATGTTTAAAATACATGATGAATTTGTTATAATAGTTTAAAAAATGTTTAAAACATGTGCAAATTATTTAAAAATAATAAAAAATCTTTATAAAATGTTAATATTGTTTAACGAACATTAAAATAGTTTAACAAATATCAAAATTATGTAAGTAATATTACAAATATTTAAAAATTTTTATTGCTTTAACAAAATTTTTTAAATATTTTATAACTGTATTAAAAATGTCAATGATGTTGAACAATTCTGCAATTTGTTTTAAAAATGCAAAAATATTTAATACAATTTTAAAATTGTTTTCAAAATCTTATAATTGTTACAAAAATTAATTAAATACATATAAAAATTAATTGAAATAGTATACAAATATTTTTAAAAATTAAAAATTGTTTAAAATATCTTAAAATTGTTTATAAAATTAAAACTTGATAACAATTTATTAAATTTTCAAGGTATTTTTAATACTAGAACGTTAGCGCCAGTACATCCTTAAGAGTTTACAGCAGCAGGAGTGCAAAAATCAACTCATAGTACCTTAAAGATTTTAAGCTTTAATTTTAAAAAAGTTCATCATTTTACGGTGATTTTTCGTGGAATTATCGTCGTTAGCCAAAGTTGGCTAATTTTTGCCCAAAAATTTTCTATGCCATAATTTTTTTGAGGAGTGTACAATCTACATATATGTATATATATGTAGATATCCTACCAAAACTTTTAAAAAAAAAGGAAAAGATTACGCCAAGTATATAAAAAAGTATCGTACCGTACATCTTTCCTAAAGCTAAATATTATTTTAACAAACAAAAATTGTCCAAAAATATGGCGTAAAGATCTTAAGGACATGAACAATTTGCAAAACTGTAAATCAGCTTTTATATCTTTTCCGAAAAGGCTGATTTTTCTTTTACATCGCAGTTCTTTTCAGAGGCAAATAAAAAAAAAGTAAAGTATTAATTAAATTATTAATGCAATGCGATCTATTGCGGTCCGCAATAGATCCACGGAAACATAACATCTTGTTGGAGGCTTAATATTATACATCTATCTCCATATGGATATTTCCAATCCGATGGTGAAGCATCGTTTGTATAATGAAATGACTTGGTAAACATCTAATATGGAATTATATTTGGCCGGATGAAGAGGACAATAAGATCTGTTCGACACGTATTTAAATTTCCATATGCGTGGATTCGGTTTAGTTTGTAATATCTTATAATAGCGATTGAGAAAGGCTAAGTAAGCCGAAACTAGTCTCGTGTTGTTTAATTTTATTTAAATGACTTATTAAAGAATTTTTATTAATTGACATCTTTTGTTTTATGCTCGTCTTCGGCCTATTGTCCTGTCTTTTTTTATTGTTTAATTAATATTTATTTTATTTATTAATTTATTCGTTTCTAAATTAAATTAATTTATTTATTTATTCGTTTTAAAACATATAAAATGAATTTTAAGAGCTCATACTTATTCTACTGATATAAATGATGTTGAATTTGCGATTGACTTCTCTACATGTAAATTGGACTCAAATTAAGAATAAGAGCAATAAATGTTAATAGAGATTTCATCGAACCTTTGCAGTATTCGTTCGGCACCGTGCCGTTACCGGTACTCGTCGCGCGTCGGCCAATCGTCGATTTAATGCACCGTACCTGACGGCGCGCTCTTAATGCCTTATGATTGGACAGTTTCAATAGCACACCATTCAAAAACCATTGACATCTCAACATTTTGCTATTAACATTTTTGATTCAGTTTTTCATGAGGAATACGTAGATGCCGGCACCTGCGGATCACCCTGTATACACTGTTTAAAAAAATTATGGCATAGAAAAATGTTATATGTACATAGTGTCCAAAAGTTCCGGGACACCTATCATGGACAATATCATGGAAAATATAGGTTTACAGAAAAATGTTTCTGACAAAAGTTGTAGGGTTCGAAAAGATCTATTTATTGATCTTATTGGTTTGACTTTGGGTGGCGTCGTCAAAGACAGGGTAAGATTACTTTAAATTTTTTAAATGGAACACCCTCCCATTTTTCATTGCATATTCTTGTAGCTTATCTCGAGAGCTTTCCAAAACACTATAAAATATTTTTCCATTAATCACTTTTCGAGTTATAAGGCTTGGAAGTTACAGCACCACCGGCATTAGAATTATCTAAGGAGTCCGAACAATGGCTGAAACCTTTTTAATGTCGTTCAGGATCATGAGCTTAACAACATGCATCAAGACCTAATAATAATTATTGGCATAATAATTAGAGATTGTTTTTCTTATTTTCTGTTGAGATTTATGTTTTATCGAGCCACTTAACTATCTATTATTTTATATCTCGCGCCAATACTTCCAGCGTCACATATATTGTAAGTGCGATTGTGATGAGTGCGCCCTCTTTTGCTTCTTCTTGTTCATGTGCGTTTCCGTTCGATTCATTCGCTCTCCATGCACGAAGCCTGCCGCATGGTTCTCAAGTGTATACCGTTTATTTGTGTGCGATATTAGATTACCAAGTATATCTTTTCTTTTCGTTTCTTATGTACAATATATATACGAGTATTAATATAACTCAAGATTACAAACACTGCGTGTACGTATATTAAATATACCGAACATTTTCATTTTAAAAAATTATTTTTATTTTTTGAAAAAAAGAGAAACATCCTCCAATAATCATAACCTTGACATACGTTGCCAAGCTCATAATCCTGAACAACATTCAAAAGTCGCATAAAAAAATGTTCGACATAATGAAACTACAGCGTGCGCCGAAAGTATATATGCGATTTAATTCTCGTACCACTAGAGCGGTAGTCGAATCGACAAATACTTATAG
>NW_012026805.1:931982-938563 GCF_000956235.1 Wasmannia auropunctata
GTTTGCTAATCTCTCTAAAAGATTGGAGTATGCATCATCTAATAACAAAGTATCTTCGTTCGCATTAACTTCATTTTTTGGGGATTTAATGTGAATCATTTCCGACGTGAGTCTTTTATAATAATTCGGTTCATGATCCAGAATGATCGCTCTATTACAATCAAATGTGTGGTTGAACTTTAGCATATGGATTTGTGATGACTGAGTGCCTTGAGATGTCTAACATGGCATTTCTCTTGTGCTCACTGATTCTCGTTCTTATTTGTCTTTTGGATTGGTCTACATATGAGGCATCGCAATCATTACATTGTATTTTATACACTACATTATTACTCAATTCACGATCGTCTTTATCTTTATGTCTTTTTATGAGGCGGCTAAAATTATTCAAACATCTGTAACCTATAATGAATTAATTCCTATCTATGACGTCACTATTTCAGATGCATTTTTTATATAAGGAAAGGCAATGATTTTTTTCCTTACGCTCGTCGTATCTACCACATTAATTTTATTATTCCCGATCATAAATAATGTTTTTAATCTGTCATTTATTTTACTAAATATTAATTCTAGAGGGTATCCGTTATTCAATAATGTCGATACAACAAAACGTAGGTTTTTTTTATAGTACATGAGATGTGATAATTTGATAGCTCTGTCTATTAAACTAAAAATTGTTCCTATTTTATGACATATAAGGTATTCAGAGAAAAATGATAAATATCTATCTGAGAAGGTATCCTTGTGATACGAATCTATGATTATTTTGTTGTTAATTATATGTAGAGATAAATCTAGAAAACTAATGCATCGTTCAATCTCAACTTCTTTAGTAAACTGAAGTCTACTGTGGATGCTATTAAATATATTCAATAAACGATCAACCTGGTTGCTCAGTGCTACCATTAGAATATTGTCGACATATCAAATATAGAGAGGTAATTCTTTACCGAAAAGTCGAAGCTCTCACTCTCTACATCACGATATCAGCTGATGCAGGAGACACAGGTGATCCCATTGGTGTGCCGAAGGTCTGCTTATAAATAGTATTATTAAACGTAAAAAACGTGGAGGTCAATACAAATTCAATGGCCAAAATAAACTCATGTAATGGAATGCTAATCTTGTTCTCAAAGTACATCCATCTCTTCCTGATACCTTCTAGCACAAGTTCAATGGGCGCATTTGTAAAGAGCGAGACTACATCTAAGGAAACCAGCAGTTCATCGTTACAAATCACCTTACCCGATAGCTTATGGTATAATTGTCCTTAACAAAACTGTTGCTCTTAGGTAAATGATTTTGCAAAAGCTTATTTAAATACGATGCAAAGGCGTATAAAGTTGTATTTCTTGAAGCCACTATTATTCTTAACGGATAGCCTTGTTTATGAATTTTAGGGAGGCCATATGCTTTCGGTAAAACTGCATCTGTAATTTTTAGCTTGAAATATACCTCTTTCGAGATGTAGTTGTTATTAAGCCATCTTTTTAATCAAACCGTTAACTTATATTCGATGCTTTAAACAGGATTTTTTGTTACTACCTCATAAGTAGACGTGTCGCTTAATATATTTGTCATTTGTGCTATGTATTCAGATCGATCCAATGCAACTGTCACGTTACCCTTATCTGCTTTCGTGAAAATTATATCTTCATTCTCCCTACAAAATTTAGTTGTTACATCATGTAAGTTTTTTATCTTAACGTCAATATTATTTCGATTTTGTTTTTTGTTTAATAACCGGTTCAATTGTGGTACAACTGTGCCTCTGATTTTTGCTTTCAAACTTGAATTCACACGTATCAAACCACACTCTACATCCTTGATGAATTCGTATACCATGTTCTTTTTGTTGGTTGCAGATTTTAAAGCACCGCCAATAGAAAGACAAAAACCTTCACCTAGCTGCAGTAAGCTCGAAATTTCATTAGGTATATTTTTTTTAGATAAATTAAGGAACCAATTGTCCTTAGTATGGTCAAGAAGAAGGGACCCACTTTCGCGCACATACTCATTAGGATCTAGTCTAATGAGCACGAACTGTCCAACTCACTCTTTGGTTCACTATACGTGTAACTAATAACTTTAGAGTTGTCAATAGTATCAAGTCGTACTTGATAATTGATAGGCTTGATGTTAAAAACCTTATCATGTCTCGATTTGCAAATTAACCATTCTAATTTATTATTGAGTTTTTTATTCGACCTTTCTTGGAAGCCAAAAAAGGACGCTAAATAGTAATTAAAAATCCTATTCCAGATATATGTCGGTAGACTGTTTGATAATCTGTATGTTAAATCTATTATGATTCGGTTTAAATAATCTCTTCTCCTGTATAAATAAAAAATTTCTATGTCTAGAATGTAGTTTTTAAATCGTTTCAACGTTGACTCAAGTTTGTTGCGTGACTTATAATGGAAAAGATTCAAGTTCAAAACAGAGGAACGTGAGAGATACCCTGGGTAGATCATGTGTGTTTTGCATAATCTCAAGAATCTGCCTATTATTTATTATTGTGTTTTTAAAGTAACGAGCCGTTTCTCTTTTTTGTGTTTGAGTTACGCTGGCTTCATAATGCGTTATGTACATAGAGTAAGGTTCCCTTTCGATTTGCTGTTTATAAAATCACATTTTAGTGCTCTGATAACGCACAATTTTAACAGTGGATAGATTTTAATTATAAGTTGAACGCAGTTTTCCGTATCAGATTATTGAAATCATGGAAAACGCACATGATCTACCCAGTGTATCTCTCACGTTCCTCTGTTTTGAACTTGAATCTTTTCCATTATAAGTCACGCAACAAACTTGAGTCAACGTTGAAACGATTTAAAAACTACATTCTAGACATAGAAATTTTTTATTTATACAGGAGGAGAGATTATTTAAACCGAATAATCATAATGGATTTAACATACAGATTATCAAACAGTCTACCGACATATATCTGGAATAGGATTTTTAATTACTATTCAGCGTCCTTTTTTGGCTTCCGAGAAAGGTCGAATAAAAAATTCAATAATAAATTAGAATGGTTAATTCGCAAATCGAAACATGATAAGGTTTTTAACATCAAACCTATCAATTATCAAGTACGACTTGATACTACTGATAACTCTAAAGTTATGCCCCTTTAAGTCTCGTCCAGATGGCATATAACTATGTAGTTGTGCCCCTAGCCGCACCTGACAACAGATTTTAAAGCACCGCCAAAATAAAAGCGGTTAATTCGCGCGCTATGCACGCCGCCACTTGCGCGCTCTCGCGCCCTGCGCGTGTTGCACCTCATCGTCCTCAATACGATCCAGTTAGAATCTCGAGGTGGATTAAGCAAAGACACTCGTTTTCGACTTCTGTCGAAATACGAGATAAAAGAAATCCTGCCGGCGTTGTTTCCGCCCAGTCTGAATAATGAACTCATTACCGGTTTAACTCCTTTAGTCATTAAGCGCAAGGAGTATCAATCGCTCTTACAAGCTCAGGTAAACGCCTGCCTATATGCCTTCGGCTCAGGCATATCATTGTTAGTGAAACTGGAAATCCCGCAAGACAGCTGCCATAACGCAAAATCGGCCTTAACGTTGTTGTCGGATGGTCCACCGCTGATACAGCATCTATTGACGACTTCTTGTTTGGTCAATTTCACCGGAACACTCAAAGGCGGCGCAGGCTTGCAAAAAATCAAATCGTGGAGAATCAAAATTAGCATTACAGACCTGCCCTTTCGGGAAACAGGACGTCTCCTGCTCTTTCATCGATGGCCAGACAGGAGCTCCATACTACAGAAACCGTTCCCATTGCTCTCAGTCTTGGCCCTGATCGCGACCATCACTAGACAGCGTAAGAACTGCAGATCGCTTTGGTGAATTTTACGTTCGCTGGATAGATATTACCATAAATCAGGTACTATTAAACACAATACGTGGCTACCACACTTCTTTGCGCTTTACTTTGTGACACCAAGATAGAACGCCGGCGTCTCGGGGAAGCCATTATCCCGGTGCAGCCTTGGCCGGTTCTTATCTTCATTTTTCTTTTTGAGAGATCATTACGTAACAAGCGGTTTATTTTGATTTTGCGAGAGCTAAATGCTCTCAGCGAGCTATCACACTTCAAATTAAAAGATTGACATCGGTTATCCACCGGATGCTCTCGAGCACGCTTTTGGCTACTTTTTAGAATCTCCGAAGAGCATAGAGAATTCTCATATTTTCAATGGCGGGCGCAATCCTATGAATTTACAGCGTTGCCATTTGGTCTGTCCACAGGCCCTTACATTTTCAAAAAATTCTTCGGCCATGTCCACTCCTTTACGTAGTAAGGGTTATCAACCTATTGTCTACTGGAACGCTTTTTCCTCTTGAGCTCTTTTGTAGACGAGTGTCGCTCCAGGATCTTTGCAACCTCGGATCATTTACAATTTTTAGACTTTATTATCTGCTTAGATCCGTCACACACAAAAATTTCTAAACTTTATTTTCAGTTTCAGGGACCAATCGATTTCCTTTTTACGTCGGGAAAATTGTTATCCTTAACATTAAGCCCGAGTCGCAGTTTAAGATGTTTCATAAGGAACTTTACCAGCTTTATCGGATTGTCCATCTCAGTAGGCAGCTCAGTATGAAAGCGAAGGTGTCGCCGACCGGCTCGCGAGATCGGCGGCAAATACGTCACACGCACACAGCTCTCCATGCTGCGCTCGCTCGGTCGTTCACTCGCGAACGGCAAGCCGTTACCGAGAACGCACACAAAACAGTCGAAAAACAAAAATTCTTGTGTCTCATTAAAAGTTATGAGAACTATTCAGCAAGAAGATTTCCCCGCATCTCAAGAAGATTTTTCCTTGTACTTCTTTGAATGGTTGGGGCGCGTTCTGGGGAGACCTACGGATACACAGAGAGGGGTCGAGTTCGGACACGTTTCTGTATATAAAGGCATTGGAGCTGACAGCGGCCTTTATCGTCCTGCGACTTTTCGCCTTAAACGTCCGTGAATTTTTTATTCCGTATCGTCAATACAACAACCTTTAGCGTATATTAACGAATTTGAATCTATCTAATTTCCCTATCTTTCTGCTACCTTTGAAAGAAATCTGACGCTAGTGCGAAGATCGCAATATTTCTATTTTTGCCTTATATTTCATCCAGTTTGGTGGTGTATCCAGGTCGTCTGGAATTTTTGTTATAGTTTTATTCACGTCCTTAATCGATAACAAAGCAATACCTATTTATCTTGGTTTTTAAACCCAGGTTTAATTGCGATGGACACATTCACTTATGGACTCTCTTATGGAAGGTATTAAATTTAAATTTTTACGTTTTTCCACCTTCCATCTTGTTGCCACGAGTACTAAAAAAAAGGAGGGACGACGGGACAGTGGACATCTCGGTGGCGCCTTGACGAATCTCACACAAGCGTGGTTCCCGCTGTTTTGTCTCCCTATATCGTAACCTGTAACACTCTCCTTTCAGGGATTAGACCCAGAGTGGAGATCACTTCTTCTGGTGGCCATGAGATTATCAGAGAGGCATTCGTGTATTGCCTAGTGCCACCAGCAGCAATTCCAACATTACTTGCTCCCCTGTCGGATTTAAAAATTGGACAATATTCTCTTTGCTCTGGAATTTATTGCCGGCGCCATTAGTCGCCTCTTTATTCTCCATCGCTCTTTCAAATACTAGAGTTTTTAGCCCAAGATGCGTCCCAGTGAGAAATGGTTTTCAATTCGATGTCGAATCGATGTCGAATTGATGTCGAAATCATCATATCGACGTCAATTCGACATCGATTCGATATCGAATTGGCGATTATTTCTCATTGGGGTTCAACATTCCCTCCTAAATACTACGAGGGCGACAATATCATTTCCTACGATGAGATTGGAATTCATCTCTCAGTCAAACGTTTTTGTAAAGGAATTGCAACGCTCAAACCACCTTGTCCGCGGTACGGTTATGTGTGGGAACAACCCCCAGTAATTGCTAGACCGTCCCATATTTACTCATATAATTCAATACTTTGAAGGTTATTATCAAAAATTTAGTTTGTCTGCTTGGTCTCGGGACAGTCCATCGAGCTTAGACTCCTCATTTCCTAAGAATGTCACAAATCTCTTTACTTTAGAGGTTAATAATTTGCATTCCAGACCGTATCAAAATATTAAAGATTTTCAGAGTAATATTACTTAATGGCATTAAAATTAAATATAACTTTCCTGTTTTATAACTGTATAAAAAAAATTTTTTTTTTTCAAAATTAAGTTTTAAATTTAAGAATAATATTATTATCACTTCGCTGCACTGAGTTGTAAAATATTAGTATACCCCAGTCAGCAAAATGCTAGCAGAATGTCGACAGACTGACAACAGATTTTATCAGAAAATGTTAGCAGACTGAACTCATCTGAGTTCCCATTCTGCTTACGTTCTGTCCACAGAACCTGCTCACATAATCTAACATCAGATTGGTAGCAGAAATTGAACAGACTCTGCTGACAGACTTTGACGTCAGATTGACGGCAGAAACAGAGCAGCATCTGCGCGACATGATCTAAGAGCAGATTGGCAGCAGAAATC
>NW_012026805.1:938613-941066 GCF_000956235.1 Wasmannia auropunctata
CACTCAATATTGACGGCGAACACTCAATTTTGATGGTAAACGCCCAAATTTTGGTGTTAACACCAAAAAATGAGGGTTTTTTTTCGTAAGGGAAAGAAGTTTAATATGCACAATCATATCTATATAATTTTGGTTGGTGCATGTGTTATACTTACATGTCCTCACGTTGATTTAACTCTGTGTTTGTGTTATTTGTGTTATAGCGGCACAGTCGATAATAAATATAAAAAATTTCAAAATATTATTGAAAGTCAGGGAAATTCGTAAAATTTTGTTTGGAAATCAGGGAAAAAGTTGGAATTTTAGGATGAGAAATTTGTAGCAACCCTGCTCTGTGACATCCCGGCTATCTCTATGATACCTTTTTAATTTTAATTTTAGATAATAAAAAGATTAATGTATTGATTAAACAATGTTAATCAAAGAAAAATGTATAATATTTTACAAATGGATTTGAAGAATATTTATAGAACATTTTTTATTTCCCTGTATATTGAACAAATTCTTGCATCACATTACTTAGAAGCATTGTAATAGTGACACATTGACATCATTGTACAATACAAGAGGAAAGAAAAGAGAGCACTATGAGCAGTAGAGTGGGCAGTGGCAGTCAGACCGGCGGGCGTCCACGAGTATAAATGCTACCAGCGTACAGCTGATGCCGTCCGATCAATACGGAGCGTTGCGGCATGGAACATTATAGAGAGTACGTCACATGACTTAACTTGTTTCATTCTGAGAATCCGTAAGTCTCGTTTTTATGCCACGCTTCTCTTATGTTTATCATTTGTATGGTCTCACAAATCTGAACCCATGTCCCATCTTTGTCTTTATCAACCTTCATCTTCGAAATTAACATATAAAACGTGCTCGATCGTCAATACACATATAAACACATATACTGTATCATATACACGCGCGCGCATGCAAATACATTTACAAATATACGCACGTGTACTCATTATACATAAAAGACAGTATCTATTCGTTATTTTAACGAAATATAGCAAAGATTACAATTTTATGATTTTAGAGCTTTATATTTTTTTTCTTTTTGATTTTTTGTAGTTGTAGCAATTAAAAACATTTATTAAGAATTAAGTAAAAACTATAATATATCCTAAGCCGAAGCAATTTAATTGGGGTCAATTTTCGATAAGAAACTTTTAACTTGTGTTAACTGATGTTTGTCAATTGGAGCAGTTAATCGCCAGAGGAAGAACTTAACCGTTATCGAGCAATAGTTGCAGAGGTTATGTGCGAATGGGAGAAATCAAGTTTATGCCGGCATTGTTTAATCACATCGAGCACGAGCTACATCAGCAAAACGGCACAAGGAATCACGCGAAGTCGAAAGGCCGAAGTAAGAAATAGGTGAGGGGCAAGGTTGATGCGGTATAATCTTAGAAAAGAAATGAAGATCGACGAAAACTATGTCAGTAGAGTAAGTGGACGTCAAAGACAAATAATTGTGAAAGAAAATACAATTGTTAAAATAACGTAGATAAATAAAAATTAAATATTTTATTAGACAAAAAAATATTTGTCGCAAAGAAAGCTTTTTTTAAAATTATCATTATTTATAGCGTGGATGTTGTTCTGAATAGAGACTCCCTCCGATTGAGCGAAAATTTTTCAGGTGATATTGTAATTATGATATATAATGATTTTTTATGAAGGTCTTATCTTCGGCTTTTATAAAATTTAAAAGATAAAAAATAAAAAACAAGAACAATTATGGTTTAAAATAATTCAGATATAATATATATATATATATATATATATATATATATATGTGTGTGTACAGGGTGTTTATAAAGTCCCACCCGGGTCTAATATCTTGGAAACGACTTTAGATATGGAAAAATGTTTCAAACAAAAGTTGTTTGACTTCAAGGGGGACATAAAATGATATTTTGGTTTGACTTTGGGAGGCGCTGTCAAGATTAGAGAAAGGTCATTTCAAATTTTTTAAACAAATCGCCATTTTTTATTGCATATTCTTGTAGCTTATCTCGAGAGCTTTCCAAAACACCTAAATAAAATATTTTTTGATTAAGTAAATTTTAAGTTATGAAGCATAAAATTTGCAGTACCGTCGGCATTGGCATTATTCAAGGTGTTCGAATACTGACTAAAATCTTTTGAATGTTGTTCAGGATCATGAGCTTGACAACACAAGGATTATGAGTTTGTCAAAATCAAGGCTCCATTAAAGACCATTAAAAGTTGTTGCTTTTATTTTTATTTTTGAAAATTATTTTTATTTTTTGAAAAAAAAAAGAAACAATCTCCAATGGTCATGATCTTCACATGTTCTATCAAGATTATGATCCTGAACAACGTTCAAAAGGTTTTAGCCAGTGTTCGGACACCTTAGAAGATGGTAATGCCAACGGTACTGCAAATTTCATGCCGTAGTATAACTCAAGATTTACTTAATCAAAAAA
>NW_012026805.1:941116-941734 GCF_000956235.1 Wasmannia auropunctata
CGTGTGCTCTTCCGATCTTTGGGTGATAATGATTATTGTTTAAATATATGTAATTTTAGCACTAATTTCGTGCAAGGCTCACTTGCCCTTCTTTGGATACTTCTTAATTTTTAATTATATGAGCCATAGTAATATATTATATTTTTACATACATATAATTTATATTATATTTTATTTATAGTTTTCTAAACACTTGACACCAAGCCACTACCGTGTCTCCTGATATTATAAAAAACCAACAGTAATAGGTACGCAGTCGCACATGAAACTTTTCAATAACCATTGGTATTTTTTCAGACAATATCGCTTACAATCTTAATTTTTAAATATTACTGTATTTTTATACAAATTGAAAATTCATATGTAGAATCCTATATTAAATTTTATATATAGATATACAGAATATATAGAATCTAAAATAACCATTAATAATATTGTTACGCCCGTGTCTTTGCCCGCGTCGTTCGATGTACCAGCGAGCCGGTCCAGCTGTCAGATGTTTCCCTGACGACGCGTTGTCGTCTGTCAAACGGACGACATATCAGACTTGGAGACGAGCCGTCGACCCGTTCGGACGTGCTGAGCTCTGTTCTGTCTATTCGCTGCGTTGTTTGTTCA
>NW_012026805.1:941754-942610 GCF_000956235.1 Wasmannia auropunctata
TCTCGCGGTGCTTTAGCTATGGCGGAAAACGAGTCAACGCCGGACTTAGCCGCTCTGCTTGTGCCCTCGGGTAGTGGCTTCGACGAGGTTCCGGACGGCCGTGGCAATGTAGTGCCGTTACCGGATGAGTTGCTGGAGGACTTTCCGTCCGATGAAGACGACACTAGCTTCATCGAAGAATTCAGGGATCCTTCCGGGGATCCTGATTTTTCCGAAGGCGTGCGTATTTTTGAACGCCGTTCGGACTGGAGCTCCGACGAGGAATCGTTATAAAGTGAGTATCCCTTTTATATACGCATCAAACATTATGTTTTTTGTATTTGTTTAACGATCCTTTTCTTTCTTGTTTGTTACAGATTGCTCGGAGAATGCCATACGATCACGGGTCTCCATGTATTTTTATTATTATTATTTTTTATGCCTTTACATTTTTTGACATTATATGGATTTTTACGGTACATAGTGTTATTTGAAATGCGTGACCTATCCTTCCCGTTCCATAATCTTCTTAGTATAAGTATATATTCAATCGCTTTTTACAACAATATTAGCTTAATACTATGACTACTCCGCGCGTTACATTATACTTTCCGATTTAATTAATGTTCTATAAATAATTTTAATCGGTTCGCGTGTACCGTGGCGATCTTTCGTTTTATTTGTATCTTAAAATTTACTTCGGAGACCTTTTCTACGACGCGATACGGGCCCACCCAGGGTGCCTCCAATTTTTTGGAACGTCCACGTCTCAATGTCTCGTCGTGTAATAGTACAAGGTCGCCTACTTTAAACGTGCGAATTTTGACTGTCTGGTCGGCATAGTTCTTAGCCTTCGTTTTAGCTTTGTCGACAGATT
>NW_012026805.1:942660-943656 GCF_000956235.1 Wasmannia auropunctata
AAGCTCATAATCCTGAACAACATTCAAAAGTCGCATAAAAAAATGTTCGACATAATGAAACTACAGCGTGCGCCGAAAGTATATATGCGATTTAATTCTCGTATCACTATAGCGGTAGTCGAATCGACAAATACTTATAGTACTATTCATTATTTTAGGTTTTATATATTCTCTTTGTTTATATACTTTAGTTAACTTAAGTGTAATTGATATTAATTTATTATGTTCGTTTTTTACTTATTTGTTTAAAATTTTGTATCTTTATGTGATATTTTTAACTTCAACTGAAGAAGGCTCCGTGAGTCAAAACGTTTTGGTTTTATTATACGACGTTAAACTGTTTATCTATTAACTTGATTTTCTTTCATGATTTTATGTCCCTTTTACTTTTGCTCGTTCCTTGGCCGATTGACCTTATACTTTTTAACATTCAAAAGGTTTTAGCCATTAATTGTTAGGACACCTTAGATAATGATAATGCCGGCTGTAACTTTCAATCTTCATGACTCAAAAAGCTGATTAAAAAAGGCTTCATTATATTGTTTTGAAAAGCTATCGGGGTAAGCTATAAGTATATGCAATAAAAAATGGGAAGTTACATTTAAGAAAAAATCGGTTACAATGAATTAGTCTTCAGAAGGTTACTCAAAGTCATATTTTCATCATATGTCCCTCATGGTCAGTATTTCTTTTGACATAATTCGATTTGCTAATAGTTGCACTGGACAAAATAATAAGATCAAAATAGTTTATGATATTCCATATTTTATTTTGAAATATTTTATAATGTAGATATCCTGTCAGAATTGTTACAAAACTGGAAATCAGGGAAATCAGGAAAATGTCAAGGAAGTTAAAAATGGTCAGAAAAATCAGGGAATTTTGTAAAATTTTTTGGAAAATTCAAATTCTTGGTTTTAACCCTTACGAAAAAAAACTCTCAACTTTGAGTGTTCAACACTAAAAAAAACGCTCAAATTTGGGTGTTAACACTTA
>NW_012026805.1:943706-946398 GCF_000956235.1 Wasmannia auropunctata
TATCCGCAAGTTTCTGAAAAATGAATTTGTCTTTTGTAAGTTTTGAACCGTGATACTTGGAGAATTCTATGTTCATAATACGTGCAGCTTTTAAAAGATTAGGCGATGGGTACATATATTTTCCTCGGGAAATAAATTGTAACCAATCATTTTCATCGACAATTGGTAACTCGCATGTTTGAATACCTAGTGTGAGTAGTGTGTTATATTTACTTTTGTATTTATATGCTATATAACCAGCTACATACATAAATTAAACCTTGATCCTCAATATTATCAATAATTTCCATTTCATTTAATGATTTTAGTATCTGTTTTTTTTCTAAAGTAAGAATATATGTAGCTGAATTGAAACATGAAACGCAATTTATTTTTATTATTATTATTATTCTCACAATTTACATCATTATTATTATCATTCTGTGTTAACAATTCTTCTTCAATATGAAAATCGGTTGTTTCTTCGTTTATATACGGTGCTAACATATCACTTAAAACGTATTCTTCACTATCATTATTGTTAAGCAGAGATATTAAACAGGATACATTTGATTTGCTTTCTGTGACATTTGTACATTTGCAGAAAATAATTGTAGAAAATTTTCTAATATGTAGCGTTTTAGTCTATACTTAAAATCTAATGCTGATGGTTGATCGTTCGCACCACCACCATTCGATCTTATAAAAGAAAAGAAATTTTCCAATACATCTTGGTTTAACCAATTTGTTATCACATATTCAATATATTAGTCGTAGAATACATCTTGATCAAGTACGCTAATAATTGTTTTAAAGAATTATTACTCATAATAAACGCTTTCTGAAATAAAATTAAATTTTTGTGACTTCCTACTCTTAGTTCGTACATGAAAGATGTCACTTTGAGAAGTATTGCATTTTGTTCTTCTTAGAAATTCTTACCATATGCATTTTTTTCAAAATATTTGCCGTACACCCACGGTCATTGATTCTGCCCCTCGGAAATTTTCACAAACTTTGAAGTGATCACTTTTCTACATTAATGTTTATAGTCCATGCACGATTTTGTTTCGTTAATCGTGCATGGATTATGAGCATTAATGTAGAAAAGTGATCACTTCAAAGTTTGTGAAAATTTCCGAGAGACAGAATCAATAACCGTGGGTGTACATCAATTTTGATTAAATAAGTTAAACCAATTATTTAATAATTTAATTATATGCGCTGTTTCCATCCATTCTACATTTTCGAGATAACCTTTTTGCCCACACCATTGTAATGCAGATGCAGTAGTTGTAGATAGTAACTGCGCAGCTGGGAGTACTTTTTGTCAGTTAGTACGTTTAAATGGTATCCAGATATTTTGTACGCAATTTTTAAATCCTTACAATTAATAGCTAATATCCGTTCCAAACATTTTTTATTTACAATTACTCCGTTAACATTTAAGTCAAGAAAATGATTACGCACTAGCTTCAAGAGATGAGGCATATCTGCAAATACATAAACTTTGAGTTCAACACAAACAGGATGCTGAAAAAAATATTTGTTAGGTTCAATTCCTATTCCTATAGTTCTGACTATAATCCCATATTCCCTGAATCTACATCAGATGTCATAGCAACAATCACCATAGCCAATATTATACATTTCCGAAATAACATAAAATAGCGTGCTTTTAGACATAGCTTCACCAAAGTTATAATACACTGGCTGCTTCCAATTGGCAAACAAGCTTGTACCATGACACATTGACACGTTTTATGAGGATGACTTGCTCATATTTACGATCTACAGCAATTTTATTGCACAAATAGATCTCATGAATGTTAATACTACCAATTTTTCATAATCTTTCAAATATTTCCCTTTCTGTTTCATGCAATCAAGTATCACACAATATCTGTATCCATTTTGACAAAATTTGCCCACCTTCTGAGCGTTGACAGCCCAGGAAGCGGTATTTTCAGAACATTTCTTAAATACCGATACGCTTTCGGACTGACAGAGCGTAATAATATAGCATTTGCTTCCGAAGATTTTGTTATTCGCTTTTGTGACGGATTTAGAAAAGATCGTATCTATCCCGGTGTAAATGATTTCCTGAGCAGTACATTTTTGCTTCTATCTTCTCTTTATCTTTCTTCTCTTTTTCTTTATATACGCTCAATCTATTTTGTACCAATATTAATTGCTGTTGAACATTTCCACTGAAAGCACACAATAAGAATCAATATTTTTCTTTTGTATAATAAATTAAAAAATTTCTACACATTAGTTTGTAACTCACAGTTTCTTCAAGAGAGCAGTTACATTCTTTGATGTAGGTGGTATCGGTGTAGTGTTGTGAACTGGAATCGACTGGATTCCTTGTGACATAGGTACATCATCACCAAATGTGTCAGATAGCACAGTATCCTTGCATTTTGATGTGTGTTGCATGCTAATTCTGATATAACCGTTGTATTAATTAATGGTAATCTGTCATCAAAATTAACAGTTTCTGTTTTGTACTTCAGCGGGGAATAATTAAATTCACACACACTGTATTTTCGCGTAAGCGTTTATTGAAATGTTTATTTGAAGTTCGAAATGACTTTACAAGCGATTGTTATCGCGTCGTGCTTGCACTGCACGGACGGCACGTCGAGATGTTATTTTCAATCGGCCTGTTGACTGTGTCAATCGCGGATTGTAGCTACGCGTCGAAAAA
>NW_012026805.1:946418-948798 GCF_000956235.1 Wasmannia auropunctata
TGTTTTTAAGACCGCTGTCCTTTGGACCGCCGCCGCTATCGCTAAATGTTTTGATCGATGCCGCGCGGAGATCTTAAAGATACCGCATGGAAATCTCAAGCGAAGCCGCGTACACGTGTGCAAGGGTGGCCGAGCTGTCCGTGTTTGCGCATTCGAACGTGTGTCGCTCGTATGTATGTGTCGCATGTATTTTTGTGTTACGCATGTCGTGCACGACCCTCGGTCTCGTCGTTACAGTTTCCACTTGCGGTACGTCAAATAAACGTAACCCAAGCAGCAAAAAAAGTTTAAAAGAATGTTTTTAAAATCATTTGAGAAACGTTTTTGAAAATATTTAAAAAAACGTTAAAAATAATGAGTTAAGTCCCTTTTTTTCATTAAAAAAACGTATATTTTAACATTAAAAAAAATATTTTTCAAATGTTATAAAAACATTTTTTAAGATTTGTAGAAAATGATTTTTAAACATAAAAAAAAACGTTTTTTTTATTTTCCTGCTTAAAACTTCCGATTAAACTTATTGGCAAAATTTTAATCCGATCAAAGCCGATTCCAATTTTGAAAATCAGTTTTAATTGAAAGTTCTAAAGCAAGGTTGCCAATCGGTTTTAATCGGAAGTTTTAAGCAGGATAATTTTAAGTATTTTATAAATCTAAAACAGTCACCCATCCAAGCTATAATCGCCATCAACGTTGTTTGACTTTCTGTGAGAAACTGCAGAGTGCAGACACTTCGTGATGATCCATGACTACTAAATGATATTGACTATTCATTATCTGTGATAGATTAGATCAATAAAGTTATCAAAAAGATGACAGTATATATAAATTAATAATAAAATTCAGCTCCATATAATAATAACACATGAAATTAATGGGCCAAAGACGAACAAATAAAATTAATGGATGTTCAATAATTTATTCATTTAAAGCAATGTATCGCAATACTAATTTCAGCCTGACTAGGCCTTTTTCAATCGCATTAGACATAAACATAAATAATAAATGAATGCATATTATGAAATATGGTACACGTCGTCAATAATTATAAAATAACGCTCGAAAAAACCCCGCATAACAGACTAAAATTAAAACGCAGTCGAGAATTTCTTGTATGACAGATTGAATTCATAGTGGAATCCAGATGATTCTCTATGTTGAGAAGTATATTAATAATCGAGCAAAAACGCCATGCGGAATGATGGGAGCCATTACATCTGATAAATAATATAATTGTTCAAGAATTGTTCAAGATATGTTAAATTGTACTTATTCTTTATATAAATAAATCAGAAAACCTCGTTATAGCTGTTAAGCTAAAACTATCTTTATATAAAAAAAACCAATTTAAGCTTCACTAAATTACAAAAATTTACAGTTCCGCATGATGGTATTTGATCTGTACAGTGCCAAATGTGTTCTAGTCGATGTTTCGTGATATATTGAGTATAACAATTTGACGAACTTTACAAGTATACGTGTAGATGGTGTTATTATAAACATTCTCAAGGACTCATACTAGTTTAAAAATTGCCCGTTTGATATTCTCTCTAATAAATTAAAGTAAGCGTCATCTAATAGCGCTATATCTTCATTCGCGTTGATACTATTTTTTTGGGACTTAATGTGAATCATTTCAGACGTGAGTCTTTTATAGTAATTTGGTTCGTGATCAAGAATGATCACACTGTCCCAATCGAACGTATGATTAAACTCTAACATGTGATTTATGATGACTGAGTGTTTTGAGATGTTTGACATAATATTTTTCTTATGTTCACTAACCCGCATTCTTATTTGTCTTTTTGTTTGGCCTACATATGAGGCATCGCAATCTTTACATTGTATTTTATAAACTACATTATTGCTCAATTCACAATCATCTTTATCTTTGTGTCTTCTCATGAGGTGGTTTAAGCTATTTAAACACCTGTAACCGATCATGAATTGATTTTTGTCTATGGATGACGTAACTATTTCTGATTTTTTATATATGGGAAAGCAATAATTTTCCTCCCACTACTCATCGTATTGTCCATCAAATTAATATTATTTTTTCGGATTGTAAATGTTTTCAATCTATCACCCAGTCAGCAAAATGCTAGCAGAATGTCGACAGACTGACAACAGATTATATCAGAAAATGTTAGCAGACTGAACTCATCTGAGTTCCCATTCTGCTTACGTTCTGTCCACAGAACCTGCTCACATAATCTAACATCAGATTGGTAGCAGAAATTAAACAGACTCTGCTGACAGACTTTGACGTCATATTGACGACAGAAACAGAGCAGCATCTGCGCGACATGATCTAAGAGCAGATTAGCAGCAGAAATCGAGCAGACTCTGCGATTTTGAAAGTATTTAAATTGTGACGTCA
>NW_012026805.1:948818-950234 GCF_000956235.1 Wasmannia auropunctata
AACAGGCCAATTGCGAATTGAGAGCATTCCCGTAGGATCAATTAAAATAGGCACTGAAAAGTGCCGATTAGTCTCCCACTAGAGCTGTGCAAGGAAGTTCTAATTCCGACTAGATATATAAAATCGAGTCAAATAATTATTATTCCAAAATAATTAATTTTGAAATCAATTATTTTGATATATTCAGTGATACTAGAAACGGGCTGCGAGTATAACTTGTGAAACAGATGAAAAGGATCCGCACGCTACAAAACAGAGCCACGTACATGTTCGGCGGCGCTTTACATACGCGTGATTCTGAATAACGTACATACGTACTATTTCCATCTGTTCTACAAGTGAACCACGGCCTGTTTCCGGTATCACTGGATATAACTGATGGATGTAACAATTACTTGAATCTATTTTAAACATCGAGTTGGGACCGAAAGCTTCTTCGTACAGCTTATAGTATCTACCGAGACTGATATTGGCATTGAAAAATGCCGATAAATGTTTCTTCCTTCTTCTTTCTCTGTGGCCATTCGACGCTGCAGTAGTCTCGAGCTCATCGTTTGCTACGTAGGTGGACATCAGCAACCTCTTCTGCAGGCGTACCTGTAACTAAAGGTAAATAAATTCCATTTTATTATATGTGTGTACTACGCGCATATGTAGCATTACTCTTATTATACATTATTTATCATTATTTACAAATAATTACCATAATTAATCATTATTTGCGGCCTCTTCTTGTTCTCGTTCCAACGGTTCATCGTCCCAAAAATGGCGATTCCTCGGCATGCGCACACGTGGACCCCGCAACTTGTTCCTAGCCCTTTCTTTCGCAGCCCGGAGAGCTTCCTTCGCTTGGGCTTGAAACTGAACGAGTCGGTTTTTCAAAGTGTCGGTTTTTGCATACGGCTTCTGTAAAAGAAACGAAATATATACTATTAATTAATTAAACATATGATGATAAATGCCTATATATGTATGTAGAAAAAGGAAGAGATTTGTACTGTAAATCGCAACAATTAACCGAGTGCAATATAATGGTCGTCCTTCGCGGCTCCCCCACCATGTAAATGACGGTGTCAACGAATCCTTCAAAGCCTCCTTTAGACAAAGATTTACCGTTTCTTTTAAGTTGAAACTGCCTATACAGGGTGTCCCGTAACGCTTAATTAATATTTCAAGGCGTGAAAGAGAATGAAATTTTGAACTAAAAGTTCCTCTTTCAATTTTGGCTCAGACCATTATTTACAGAGTTATTAACGAATAAAGTTAATCAATTAGATCGCGTTTAGCCGGAGTACGCAGGAGCGTAGCGTGCGTAGCGTGCGTAGAACTGTTACTACTGTCTTCGCTAATCCGCTGCTGCGGGTCTTACCTCTGCGACGATTCAACTCAGAATGATAAAGACGGTGGCACGTGGAA
>NW_012026805.1:950284-952852 GCF_000956235.1 Wasmannia auropunctata
TATTTGTCATTTGTGCTATGTATTCAGATCGATCCAATGCAACTGTCACGTTACCCTTATCTGCTTTCGTGAAAATTATATCTTCATTCTCCCTATAAAATTTAGTTGTTACATCATGTAAGTTTTTTATCTTAACGTCAATATCATTTAAATTTTGTTTTTTATTTAAAAACCAGTTCAATTGTGGCACAACTATGCCTCTGATTTTTGCTTTCAAACTTGAATTCACACGTATCAAACCACATTCTACATCCTTGATGAATTCGTATACCATGTTCTTTTTGTTGGTTGCAATAGAAAGAAAAAAACCTTAATCTAGCTGCAGTAAGCTCGAGACTTCATTAGACTATATTAGGTATATTTTTCTTAGATAAATTAAGGAACCAATTGTCCTTAGTATGGTCAAGAAGAAGGGACCCACTTTCGCGCACATACTCATTAGGATCTAGTTTAATGAGCAAGCACGAACTATCTAACTCACTCTTTGGTTCACCATACGTGTAACTAATAATTGGTAGATTGAACGAACTTACCAGTGAAGTTCGATCCTAATTATGCCCTTTGTCTCGTCCGGATGGCATATAACTATGTAGTCGTGCCTCTGGCCGCACCTGACAACAGATTTTAAAGCACCGCCAATAAAAGCAAATAAAAGCGGTTAATTCGCGCACTATGCACGCCACCCCGCGCCACTTGCGCGCTCTCGCGCCCTGCGCGTGTTGCACCTCATAAGTTCAAAGTTCGGGGCAAATCGCTATCTTTAGGGAGGGAAAATCGAAAGAAGGGTTGGGAAGGCCATCCGGACGAGACAAAGGGCATAATCAGAATCGAACTTCACTGGTAAGTTCGTTCAATCTACCAATTATGCCTCTTTAAATCTCGTCCGGGTGGCATATAACTATGTAGATGTTCAAATCCGCGATTTGCCGCAGAATCTAGAAGAAAGGACGGAAAAAAGAATAACCGAGTGTCCACCAATCCTTGAATATCCTTAAAATAACATAGGATTTAATGTGTCCTGGAGAATTTCTGAAAAATCTTTGGAATGTCCTGGAATTATCCCTGAATTGGCTAGCCAGATTTCGATGAACACCATGAATAGATACACCTGGGGTACTATAGCCAGTGTAGAGAATTCACAAGTATAATCCCGTAAACACTAAAATAACCGACTTATGTCGGAGATAAGTGTTTTGTAGAAGCCGATACTCTAACATGTGACTTTGAATAAAACGCTATTATCTCAATAAAGCGTATCATGAGATGTATTATACCGTAAGTGAAGTAAAATTAAAAATGCGAAGGTTACCCACATGAAAACAAAGCAGGTACAAAAGCTTATAAACTATCTGCTGATTAAAATTCGTAATGTGTGTATAAATTTATATAAAGTTCCATAAGACGGATGAATCAAAGATTCTCGTGACTGTCAGACCGAGGAAAAAACAGAAATTGGGTTGACAGCGACCTGGAGCGGCTAATCACTAGTAGTACATATATAATTCCTATATAATAAGAACCAAATTCGATAGAGCAATAAATGAAAACTGCACATACGACATAAAATTACGAGATTAAACTTGCATAATGTATAACGTCCCCATCAGCCAAACCTGAATTGTCAGATTATACGCAGAGTATGCTATAAATTTTTGATGTCAAAAAGGTAACAGAATTCACACAGTGTCTGTAATATCTGACAATGTCAGCAAACTGCTGCTAAAAATCTAACAGAATCAGCTCACATAATCTAACATCAGATTGGTAGCAGAAATTGAACAGACTCTGCTGACAGACTTTGACGTCAGATTGACGGCAGAAACAGAGCAGCATCTGCGCGACATGATCTAAGAGCAGATTGGCAGCAGAAATCGAGCAGACTCTGCGATTTTGAAAGTATTTAAATTGTGACGTCATTGCTATTGAAAATCTATTTCTTCCTTACTTTTAATTCAAGGAAACAATAAAAATAGTTCTATTAATAAATATAATATACATATTTAATAATAAAATTATATATACAAACTTAAAATATCTAACAATACAAGCATAAGTATATATAAAATATACATAATTGTAATTATATTAATTATTAATTATTATTATTATTATTATCGTCTTCCATAAGTATCCCTCTGGACTTTTAAGTGAAAAGGTGATCCTCTCAGAAGTTCTCCTTATCGGCCTCACTTTCATAGATCTAAACAGAAAGAATTATAATATTAAAAAATTTCTATCTCAAGAAAAAAATTACTGTAATGTCTTTTTTTGCATATTGCACTGTTACTGAATATAACGCTACACAAAAAGACATTACATAAATGAAAAATATTATACTATAAGATTATCATGTTAATTGCAGCATTTTTCTGTAATATTAACTATCAAAGAAACTTTGACAGTAAATATTTCAGAAAAATGCTGCAAATGTAAATAAAAATATTTAACAAAAAATAGCATTGAAAAATGCTAATTTAAATATATCGACAACATTTAATAAAATTAATAAAAACAGGCCAATTGCGAATTGAGAGCATTCCCGTAGGATCAATTAAAATAGGCACTGAA
>NW_012026805.1:953244-954376 GCF_000956235.1 Wasmannia auropunctata
AAAAATTTAATCATTTTCAGTAACCGTTTTCAGTATTACCATCGCATATCGAAACACAACCATCGCCGTTATGTCGGCTAGCGACAAGGATTTTTTGCGCGGAAGTAGAGCTCTTGGATAGGCTGAACTATAACATCGAAACCTGCGATTGGTCGGCAGTTTCCACGTGCCACCGTCTTTATCATTCTGAGTTGAATCGTCGCAGAGGCAAGACCCACAGCAGCGGATTAGCGAAGACAGTAGTAACAATTCTACAGTAAAACTAAGAAAACGCGATTACATCGCTTACGTAGTATGCCATCGAGGTAAAGTAATTACAGAATTTGATAATTTAAAGCTTTCTGTCTTGCAAAAATTACTGTATGGTTGTCTTTCTAGACGTTTCTTTAACCTCAAACACAATAGAGTAAAGTTATGAAACGGTATACTTGAATTTTAATGTTTTGTTACAGTTTCATCATCTATCGGCAGTTTGTATGGGCCGTAGTCTTTATTCTGTATTGGACCGTTCAGAGACAAGTAGCAGTGAGTAATCCACAAAACAGGTCGATTAACGAAAAATTTTGCAGCTCTTCTTCACACTTATTCCACTTCCCTGGCGAAAAAAAAAATTTTATAAAGCGTTGACAACCGTTTAATAAGAGTTTTCTGAAAGTTTATACGTTTTCAAGCTTTATAAGAACGCTTATACAACGCCGTTGGGTTTGAACGCTTTCAGTATGCTTATGAATTGTTGTATAAAATTTTTCTTTAAAGTTTTGCAATGCTAAAACAATTTTTTTCAGGAAACGTTTAATAAACACTAATATATCTTTGTGCAGAAAGTTTGCTGTCAGATTTTTTAAAAGTTTAGCAAACGCTATTTCCAACACCGTAAAACAAGTGTTTCCCTTCCGTTTAGCAAACGCTCATCCAATATGGCAATTGTAAAGAAGCAGTGAACATTTTATAGAGCGTTTACGCAAATGGCTTGAAGACGCCTAAGAAACGCTTTTCCTAACTTTATAACATAAGTGTTTTCTTTCTGTTCAGCAAACGTTCTTCTAATGTAAATTATAAAACATTTTATAAATACGGTTTTAAAACGCCCTAGAAACACCCTCATGAAGGAAGTTGATGAATATTCTAGTAA
>NW_012026805.1:957105-957629 GCF_000956235.1 Wasmannia auropunctata
CTCTCGAAGGCATCAGTAATAGCATTACGTACTTGATCTACTGTACCGTGACGCCAGGGCTCAACAAAATCTTTTACATAGCTCCATAAAAAAAAGTCTATTACATTTAGATCTGGCGACCGTGGTGGCCAGACAATAGGGCCACCTCGACCAATCCACCTCTCTGGATATTCTTTGTTTAAAAAGTCGCGAACTTGTCGACGAAAGTGCGCAGGAGCTCCATCGTGCTGATAAATAAAGCGTGTTCGCACATGGAGGGGCACAAGCTCGAGGAGGCCAGGTAGCTGATTTGTTAAAAAATCAGTATACACGTCGCCATTTAAACGCGACGGAAGAAAATATGGACCAATCTAAAAATCGTTTACGAAAAAATTTACATTTGGCAGAGAAAAGAATATTATTTTTTACAATTATATCATGTACTCACCACTTGACTCCCAATCATTCCTGCCCATACATTGAGAGACCATCTATGTTGAAACGCTGTTCGCGAACAACGTGAGGATTTTCGTCAGTCCAATATA
>NW_012026805.1:957679-958400 GCF_000956235.1 Wasmannia auropunctata
TGGATTGATGCCTTGATCACCACGCGTTAGTCTTTTCGCGAGACGTGTACCGGGGCCGCAAAACTGATATCCAGGTATATGTAATTCAAAGGGTAGGCGTTTAACGTTGTGTTGAGTAGACCTCTGCCTCCCCGCGTCGCACGGAACATCCGCTGCAATTTTTAATGAGCGGTGGTGGACCGTCCATATGCGTTCGTTGCCACGGACAATTATAATGCTCCAGACATACGCGACAACGTTGTATTTCAGGATCAGATTGCAAATAATAGGGCAGTCTGTCCCACAACTGTTCTATATAGCAGTCAAACTCGCGCAATAAGATCTCTTTCGGTATGAATCGTAATTGCGCGGCGGTCAGATTGAGAATGTCGCGCTTGTCTGTTATTATGGGATACATTTCGATTACTGCACTCATCATCTTTGTCGCGTTGGTATTTTTGTTATTATTATTATTTATTATTATTATTATAAAAGCGATAGGAACAAAACAATCATATACATTCGCGCACGCGCGATATAGAGAGAGAGATGCGATTCGTGCGGCAGTGGCGACGAATAGGAGTGTCGAATCTTGATCGTAAAACGAGAGTAACGTCGAATGAAGAAGGCAGATGGACACGTAGACACGGCCCTCTTTTACCAGATTCGATACGTTGTGTCATCTGTGGTCCCTCGAATTGCGGTAAAACAAATGTGTTGATAGATCGGAAGAGCACACGTC
>NW_012026805.1:958420-958641 GCF_000956235.1 Wasmannia auropunctata
CATCCGCGCCGCTCCACCGTTATCGACCGAACCGCTCGGAGCGCCGGATCTACCGCCGACTGGTCCCGTCGACTTACCGACCGTCTCTCTGAACCTCGGTAAAGCAACGCTAACACGCGTTGGTCGTCTCACGCTTTCTTGCCTACCTGGCCCGACGAGCATATCCGAGCGCAAGAAAAGCGAACCGTCACAAATTTCATGATTTATTTAATAAGACCGCC
>NW_012026805.1:959025-959430 GCF_000956235.1 Wasmannia auropunctata
TACCTCCATTTGCATCCGTGCAGCTTTGTAAAGAATCAGTAAGTCATTTAATGAATTATGGATTTCAAAAGTAGAGACATTAAGCTGTGAAATGCTTTTTCGATCGTTATGTTATGATAATTTTTGACAAAGTTGCTCTATCTTGAATTTTTAGAAATTATCGATATATTAACGCAGTGTCCGGTCAATTAGTTTGGTGACTGTATATATATATATATATATATCAGGAGACGCGGTAGCGTCTCCCGCCAAGTATATTTTTTCGCTACATAACGGTCAGGAAATATTTTTGTACTTACAGAGACGCTACAGTGTATCCTTTACCGGACGGATTACGTTTCTATAGCAATAAATTATTATATCTTTTAATTATATGAATATTATCGGTAAATGCCTATTTTGTGA
>NW_012026805.1:959450-968719 GCF_000956235.1 Wasmannia auropunctata
ATCTACCGCCGACTGGTCCCGTCGACTTACCGACCGTCTCTCTGAACCTCGGTAAAGCAACGCTAACACGCGTTGGTCGTCTCACGCTTTCTTGCCTACCTGGCCCGACGAGCATATCCGAGCGCAAGAAAAGCGAACCGTCACAAATTTCATGATTTTTTTAATAAGACCGCCTAAGTGAATAACACAACTAACTTTGAGAGCACTTTTACGGTCACGGCTGGATATTAGATGCCTAATAAATTCTATATGAATTTTTCTGAAATCCATGTACGGCCATTAAACTGCGCGCTGATTAAATATTTAAACTTAAAACGCAATTATTAGCTAAGGCTGGAATAGAAATATCATATTGATCTTCCTAATCAATTGATGCTTATAAACATCTTAAAATACTAAAAAAAACTTATTACGAAAAATATTACATCAGCCAGGATATTATAAAATTTAATTTTTTTTAACTTTCAGTACTATTTTAAACTGAAAAAATTATTTTTGGACTTTTTAAAAAAATGAACTCAGTTTTTGTATACAAATGCACTACTTTTTCTATCCAAAAATTGCCACTCCTTAACATGCAAAATAAATATCTTTTTTTAAAAGTCCATTGAAAAACTATTCTTTTTTTTTATTAAAGTGGCATATTTCAATAGTATTACTCTAAAGTTTTTGGTGTGGATAGTAATAGATAGGGAAATGAAGATATGGAGGTGAAAAAAGAGGGAAGGAATCGAGAGGGTGCATGAAAAGTTACTGAGAGAAATTTTGGGATGGAAGGACGCCAAAATACTTGGTGAGAAAGGAGATTCAAAGGGAGAAAATGAGAAGTAGGAAAGGAAGAGGTTTAAAAAAAGGTTGGATGAAGAAAAAGGAAGTGTACTGGCATATGCATGCTTAAGGGAAATAAGGGATAGGAAAGAGAAAAGAATTATCAAAATGGAAAAGGGATAAAACACAATTTTTTGAGGATAGAGATGTGGAGATAGAGAAGTGGGATAGACAACGGAATGAGGGAGGAATGAATTTTGAGGATGAGAGGGATAAAGAAAGACAGAAAGAGAAAAGATGGAGAAGAAAAAGGGAAGGAAAATTTAGTAGATTGCATGTAGAGATGAAAGAGGATAGCAAGGTTTAGGTTGAGGAACGAGATGCTGGATGGGAAGAATTAGGAAAGAGAGGAAAAGAGAATATGTAGGTTATATGGAAGAAGTGTAAAAACATGGGAGCAGGTTTGGGAAGAATGCAGAAGTTAGAGACAAGAAGAAGGTAGATGTTGATAAGAGGCATATAAATAAATATTAGGGGCGGAGGGAGAGACAGAGAGAGAGAGAGAAAGCAGCATTTATTTAGCGCTCTGGGACAAGTCCCCTCAAGCGCTCATACAAAATACTACAAATCAAAAAACATAAGAAGCAGACTATAATAAAAGCAATACATAGATTGAGTATGTGTAAGTGTGTGTGTGTGTGTGCGTGCGTGCCTTGTCGACTCAGTGCGTGCGTGCGTGCGTGCGTGCGTGCGTGCGTGCGTGCGTGCGTGCGTGCGTGCGTGCGTGCGTGCGTGCGTGCGTGCGTGCGTGCGTGCGTGCGTGCGTGCGTGCGTGCGTGCGTGCGTGCGTGCGTGCGTGCGTGCGTGCCTTTAGCCGACACTTGTATCGCGGTGTCGGTGTACACTGCGACAGCTAGTCAGTCGGTCGGTGATTGGTCACAGGTAGCGAAATATTACGGACCATAGCAATAATGATGATACGCACCAGTCGGAATTCCTTTTGAAAGAATATAAATGGATATCCTTGGTCCATTTTCTTTAACGCTTTCGGGAAGTAAATATCTATTAGTAGCAGTGGATTATTTCGCAAAATGGTCAGAGGATATCTCTTTTAAGAATACAAGGACAAAAACTATTGTGGATGCATTTGTCAGTCAGTTTATTTCTAGATACGGTATTCCGCATAAGGTGCACACAGATCAAGATAAAAACATTGGTTATTTAAAGAAATTTTTTTTTGAAAATTAAAAAAACAAGAACAAAGTCTTTACATCCCCAATCTGACGGACAGGTGGAGCGACAACATCAAACTACACTTCTCAACAAAATTAAAGCATCACTTACTCTACTCTCCAAAAATAGGCAAAATTCAAGAGAGTGTAACTTCGTAAAAAATGATCGTATCGAGATGTTCAAAAAAGCATTTTAAGCTTGAAATCTCTTCTTTCCAAATCGATATTTCAGAAAATGACCCTACTAATCTTTCATGGAATTACACGGATAGAAAAGGAGACGAATCTAAAAAAAAAGCATGAAAAGCAGCGTCCAAGTCGACGGCAGACTCTCCGTTTTCTGGAGGATGTACGTGAGATAGTCGCCGGCATCTTGGGGATTGATTATACCCTGGAGGATGCATTTCGGGACCAGGCTCAAGAAAATGCCACCTTGGAAAAGTTCGAGGAGGAGAACGTTCGACTGGAAGAACTTTCCATAACCCGATATAGAATTGTTGAAATGACAATCTGGAAGGGGAGTAGTGTTGCACCCGTGCTTTGTGGTGTCGACTGAGTTTAAGTTGTGCCGACTGAAATCGTTTGCGGAAGTGAACAAGAGAGAGTTACTCTCTTAGCAACGTTATTGCTTGGTGGGAGTCTGAGAGTGAGATTGACGTACGCTTAGTGTATTTCTGAATTCAATAAATCGTTATAATTACTTTATAAAATGAGTGTATTGTTCTTTTCCGCGCGAGCTCGCGAGTGTATCCATCTTTGCCTCGGACGCGAGTGCAGTGAGCGTGAACGTAACAATAACATGTATCAAAATTAAAGTCATTGAAAGTGATTCCATAATCAAAATATTTTTGGCTTATTTACTACATTTTTATAATTTTATCTTAAAAAATGACATTTTTATAAGAGTCGGTAACAATCCCTTTAAGGACTTTTATTTTAGCCCAAAATAAAGCTTTTAACAAAGTTTCATTGAAATCGGAAGTGATTCGTTTTCGGAAGTTTATCTATCTCATCTCTTCCACCTCCCTCATCCATCTCTCTCTCTCTCTGTCATGGCGAGGTGAGTTGACGTGTGTATCTGTCGCTCCGCTTTTGGATAATTTTTCTGTCGCTGTATGCCCTGCGGGGCCTGTGTTTGCAGCTTCTTTGAGGGCTACTTAGCTTATCATCTCCTCCACTTATGTTAGTGGGAGATCCCCTGAGTTTTTCCTCGGCTATCGTATGTTTTTTGCTGAGGCCTTGGTGAGTGGGCACATTTGGGATTCCGGCTACATTGGACCTTCTCGCGGCTGCGCATGCGCCCCTGGGACGGTGGCTTTCGCGCACGCAGCTGCTCATGGCCCGGTGGGATTTACCATGATGGAGAACAGGACCCCTGCATTGCCGACTGAGGTTGTGGAGCTTGGCGGCGATGGATGTAGCGGCATAGTGCGTGCGCCACCTATACGGATTCCGAGTGGCTCCAATTTAATTAATATGCTGGATAAAAGAATTGAGACCATGACTGTTTCCAGAGTAAATGCGCTTAAGGCTTCGGTGGATAGACATAGCGATTCTCTTGTTAGGACGCTCCTTTCTGGAAAGGAAACAGCTGAAAGGAGAGCGGTTATTGAGGGGGCCTTCAGGATGTGCAGAGAACCCTCCATGGAGGTTTCGGTTGTTCTGATAAATTTCTTGGAGGAGCGAACGGCGGGCTTAAATACGATTACGGACAGCATCAAAAATGTCGAGGATCTCGTTAAGGGCTTAAAGAATGCCTCAGGTTCTCAGGATAACTGCGCGGACGAGAGAATGCGTGTACAAGAGTCATATGCGGCGGTGGTCAAGGCCGTCAAATCAAGGATAAATCTCCCGCATGGGCCCACCGTTGTAGTGCCTAATTTGACCAGCTTCTGCGTCGTACCTGATGAGAGCCACGCTGAAAAATTTGCATCTTCAACGGAAACTAAGAAGGCTCTTTTCGACGTTCTTAACCCGGCTCAATGTGCATTGAAGGTAAATAGAGTAACGTTGGCTCCCAAAAAAGAAGTCAGAATTGAGGCCAGCATGCCGGACCTCGATAAAATTAAGACAAATCCGAATCTTGCCAAAGCTGGTCTTAAAAATCTTAAAATACAAGAAAATATCAAGACTAACCCAAGAATCATTGTGCATCGTGTTCCGGCGGACATGAGAGTGGCTGAGATAAGGGATAAGGGAAATTTATAGCGCAAAACTTAAGTGTCACTGCGGATGTAAAAGTCGTCTACGTGTTTCCGCCGAAAAAAGACAATGCGATTACCAGCTGTGTTCTTGAGATATCTCCTGTGGTGCGTAAATTTAATATTATTGAAGGCTGGTAGAGTCTATTTACGCTATAGTGCCTGCAATTTTTCGAATTACATCAGGGTAATACAATGTTTCAAGTGTTCGACTTTCGGTCACACGGCAAGGGAATGCAAGTCATTGCCCTCTTGCGGATTCTGCGCGGGTCAACATGAACTGAGGGACTGTACTCAAAAGTCTGGCAGACCAAAGTGCAGTAACTGCCTGCATGCTCGTGGAGCGGAAGCCGAGGCTCTCGAGCACTCTGCGACCAATGCAAGCAAATGTCCAATTCTCGGTAGGAAGATTAAGGCTAAAGTTGCTTTCATTAATTATAGTTGAGTGCACGATGTATGATGAGTTACTGATTTGCCATGTGAACTGTCAGTCACTTGTGGCACACTTCGATGAATTTCGTCAATTCTTTGTCAGTTCTAAGTACACCACATTATTTGTATGTCCGAAACTTGGTTGAGATCTGAAATACCTGATGCCATGGTCCATCTCTCGGACTTTAAACTATTCAGGAAAGACAGAGGTGGAAAGCATGGATGTGGTGTCGCATTTTATCTGCAGGATGATATTGGCGCCATCCTGGCTCATTCAGCGGAGATGTACGATGATAAACCTGAGTACCTAATAGCCGAAATCACTTGTGACAATGCTTCAAGCTTATTGTTGGCAGTCGTTTATCGCCCACCAAAACTGGGCTTTTTACAGGAATTCCAACAACTTTTCCTGAACTTGCAAATTAATTATAGGCACTCTGTAATCTTAGGCGACTTTAACTCTGATATGAGCTCTATCTCTTACGACAGCACGCAATTCAATAGCTTTGTTTCTTCCTCTAATCTTTTCTTAGTACCATATCAGACAACGCATCATTTAAAAACTTCAAGCTCTTTTCTCGACCTCTGTGTAATCGATGATGCTGCCAAATTAATATCTTTTGGTCAACACGACGTAGCGTTTCTATCAGCCCACGATCTGATATACTGTCACGTGCTCCCGCAAAATAAATAATTCGCACGAGCACGGATCAAACAACGGTGTGGAAATCGCGTACGATTCCGGGGAGGGAGGGTGGCAGCCCTCCGGGATGTGTCCCTCCGGCGACCGACGAGGAGCGGCGACGCGAAAACTGGGCGCCAGACGTGCTCTAGGTCACGTCACTCGCGAAACGTAACGATTACGCGATAGCGCGAACGAAATCCTTACACGCGACGACACTCGACCATCAAACGCCGCTCCCGAAGTCGATCGCACGAGGGCCAGCCGGCTCTACTTAACGGCAGAGGGGCAGGGCGAGGCAAAAGGGCGATGGGATGGCGCGGGGCGGGCGAAAGAATTCGTACTCCAGATTAATAAAAATAATAACGAGGTTGTTTATTACCCGCCTAAAAGGGCGGTAAGAAACGGTGTAGAAGAAAAAAAAAGGATAATACAGTTCGGTAAGAAAGATACGGACGTGACGCGACTGATTCAACGCTATTAAGCGCGGATAATCCGACGGCACGATGAATTCCCGCGTACGAAAGAAAAAGACAAGAAATAGGCATGAAATTCGGCCGGAAACAAAAAGAAACGCATTCAAAACTAGTCGGCGCGACTGTACAATAACGGGCGGGGCTCGGTACGACGCGTGTACTGAGGTCTAACGACCACAAGTATTTCCGCGACAGTCGATCGTAAGTTTACGCGTCGGACACTCGTACGAAAACGAACAAATAGAAAACGAACATACGCCGATACGCAATGAAATCGCGCGCACTGTCACAATACAGCGCGACGCACGGCACTCGTGGTTCCGCGTACTCACACACTTACTCTAACGCTCGCGCGCTCCGGCGCGAGGGCCTTGCGGCGAACTCGCGACGACGATCTCCGGGTGGCTCAATACGCGACTCACGACACTCCCGATCGCTCACGGCAGAGTCGATGAGAATCCTCGCACTTGAGGACGGACGCCGGTACGCCAAACCAGAGAGCAACTACGAAATACGCGTCGCCGGAGGGGCGCACGCGACGAGACTCTAACACTAAAATGGCGTTCACGTCCGCAGAGTGCGAGCAAGATCCTCGATCAGCCCGTGGCTTTACACGCGATAAAGAGGGTCACCTCACCGGCACGGTCTCAGTCACAGCCTCCTGGGTAGCAGGTCCGACAGCTGTTCGTTCCTCTCGGTCTCGCCAACGTACTCTTTCGCTCGTTCTCTCTTTCGCTCGCTCTCGATCGCTTACGCCGGATCGACCGCACGCTCTCTCAGTCCGCACGCAAAAGCGGCGTAGATCGCGTTCAATTCGCGATCGATGCCTGCATCCCCTGCCCGGGGGTGCGCAACACAGCGGCGCAGTCGGCCGCGACCAATCACGGCGCCGCGGGGGTCCTGCCGTGGCACGGGCGCAGTCAGGTGATTCTGCATGCGGGCGCCTCGCGCCCGCGCGAGGTCGCCCTATATCCGGGATGTGGCGGCGTGGAATCAGATGGGCGCGTCCTTCGCCCTTGAATTCCGGGACGAGTTGGCTATCTCACCCCGGCAGCTCTCGGCGATGTCCCCGGGCCGTGGGGAAATCGCCGGCCGTATCGCCCTTCGCGGGGCTCAGCCACAGCGCCCGCCTTCCCGGTCGCGCCCCTGGCGGCTCGGGTATCCTTGCGCGTGTTCACGCGCTCTGCCACCTGCTCGCCGCGTGCCCGGTGCGTGTCCCCTTTGCTCCGGCGCCAGGTCGCCCGTACTCCAACTCCCGTCCGCTGTCGTTGGCCTTGAGTCCTCTCCGCTGACGCTCCGTGGGTCCAATGAGGTGTCGCGATACATAGAAGAGGTTCAACGAAAATTAATACAAAGCACGCGTTTAAATTCGGGCCTCCCGGAGATTTCGGTCTCGCTCTCACGATGCGGCTGTCGGTCCGAGCAAAAAGGGGGCGCGAACCCGCGCCTTGTGACGGCGGCGGGACGCTGCTCCGCTGCAGCGGATTGCGGCGTCACAATACATAAAGTATAACATCAAGATTCGACGACGCGTCAATCGGATTACCATCTGCAGGGACTTCAAGAATTTCAATGAGGATCATTTCTTTGCTGAAATTCAGGACACTGATTGGGAGGATCTATGGAACGCTGATAATATTGACAGCAAAGTTGAGGTGTTAAACTTACGACTTCTTGAGTGCTACGACAGACATGCACTGCTACAGAGTGTCTGTTTCAAGAATCTGCCAGCTTCTTGGATCACTGATGTTTTGAGGGCGGCTATGCGCGAGAGAGATCTGGCAAGGAGGGTGTGGCGCAGAAGACGCGATGATACGAGTTATCATCGTTATAAGACCTTTCGCAATAAAGTGCAGAGTGACATCAGATTCGCCAAGCGGGCCTACTTCCTGTCTGTCTTCGAGCGCTCTGACAACCCTAATGTGATATGGAGCAGACTGCGTCACCTGGGTCTTGTAAAATCCAAAGATACGGATGGCCCGTTGCGTCATTCTGTTGACGAACTTAACAACTTTTTCGTACAGTCAACCGACGAGGGTGACACGGATGGGATGTCTAGTATCGATCTCAGCGAGATTGAGTTCGATGACAATAATTTTTACTGGAAGCACATCACGCTATCTGTTATCCTTTCTGCGATATCCAGACTGAAGTCGAATGCTACTGGATCGGATGGAATCACACCAAGACTGATCAAGTTGGTTTTGCCGTGCATAATGCCTGTCTTGGAACACATCTTTAACTTCTCGTTGACGCACGGTGCTTTCCCTAGTCAATGGAAGTCTACGCTTGTGTGTCCGATTCCAAAAACTAAAAATCCAACTTCGGTGCAGAATTACAGGCCTATCTCCGTGCTGCCAGCCTTGTCCAAAGTGCTAGAGCGTGTGTGGCGGAACAAATATGCTCCTATCTCGTGGCCAACGATCTCCTCGATCCCTATCAAGCTGCCTATAAGAAAGGGTATTCTACACAAGTATGCCTTCTGCGCACTATCGACGATATAAGAGGCGCTGCCGATCAGAAATTGGTGATCATCTCCGTCTTTTTCGATTTCTCCAAGGCATTTGATAGAGTCTAACATTCGGTCTTGTTTAGGAAACTACGAGATTTACGGTTCTCTCGCTCTACCCTGGAATGGATTTTGTCATACTTGGAAAGTAGATCACAGGTGGTACGAAATGGAGTGCACCATCTCCGCAGAGGCGGCTGTAAAGGTGGGGGTACCACAGGGCTCTGTGCTAGGCCCGCTACATTTTATTTTATATCTTTCCGGTTTCATAAGCATCCTAAGGCACTGCAAGTACAACTTCTACGCTGACGACTTGCAAATATATTTCCACTGCGAGCCCCGCAAACTTGAGGCAATTGCCAAGATCAACGCGGACATAGCCTCAGTCGTGAACTGGTCTGCCTCCAATGGGCTTATCCTTAATGCTGCTCAGGCTATCATTATAGGCACTGCGCGTTACATAAATGCGATGGAAGTCTCGCAGCTACCCCCGATAAGGATTGAGGGAGACGTGGTGCAGTATGCCACGCAGATCAAGTATCTCGGTGTTGTGATTGCAAACAATCTGTCTTGGGAACATCATATATCCAACACTCTGAGGAAGGTGAGATCTACTTTATACCAACTGAAGTTGTGCAAACATTTAATGCCTGACACACTAAGAGCGAAGCTGATCACCACCCTGATTTTTCCGCACTTCGACTATTGTTGTGCGGCCTTCACGAACATCACTGCGGAACAGGACCTTAAGCTATACAGAGCCATGAATGCTTGCGTAAGATTCGTACATCGTATGCGGTATGATGAGCATGTCACACCCCATTATATACAGCTACAGTGGTTGAAGCCAGATTCAAGGAGGCAATATTTCATCTGTTGCCTGCTTTTTAATATCATCAAGACGCAAATTCCGGGTTTCTTGTACTCTGGCTTCACCTCCAGATCCGTTGAATCTGGGAGAGTGACTAG
>NW_012026805.1:968739-969819 GCF_000956235.1 Wasmannia auropunctata
TTGGGACGAAAAATCTCACTTAGGGCCATTTTAAAGTAGAGGCCTTACCCTTCAAAACGCGCTAAGGAACAATGTCCTGCGATTCCTGGAAGCCGAGATATTGGTTTCTGAAAATCGACAAAATTTGCAGTTTTTAAAGTGCTCCCCTAATTTTTTTGCGTAGTGTATTTTTTTATGAAAAAAGTTCAGGGAATAAATAATTAATAAAAAGAAATGTTAACAAAATATTTAAAAAACATTGTTTGCTGATTGGATTCTAGAAAGATAAGACTTGGGGCTATAATCCCATTAGCCCCTCCCTCTTAAACCGACACAGGCTCTAGCTGTAATTAGCTTATGACAAATATATGACTGTATTTCTTTCGGGTACACTTGCGCTGTAAATTTCGTTCTATTTTTTCCACATATAATAAGCGATTATACACTTCTCAACAAAATTAAAGCATTACTTACTCTACCTTCCAAAAATAGGCAAAGTTCAAGAGATAACTTTGTCAAATAATCATATCGAGATGTTCAAAAAAGCATTTGGGAGGCGTTGTACGATTTTCTTTTATCGAGTTATTCAACATAATTGAAGCAAAAAAGACCATTTTTGCTTTAATGTTTGTGACGGTGCGCGTTTCCTGCTCGGAATTATGCTCGCCGGGCTAGGATGCAAGAAAAGCGTGAGACACCACTCCGTTGACAACCACAGTTTATTATGACGTTGACTATGTACATTATTTACATGAGCGAGGCGCTGGACGGTACGGCGGGGTTCGGCGGTGCGTCCTTATCGGACGAGTCGGTTCGGTCGGTCCCGGCGCTCGGGACGGTCCGATCGGTACAGCAGGGTCGCTCGCGGAGTCCCAGGCGCAGCTGGGTCGCAGGCACGGTGGGTCTTGCCTTCCGGGCGCCCCGGTCCGGCGAGGGCGGAGAAGTCGGGCGCCCCAACTCTCTCCTAGGGTACAAGGGTCGGCCAACCGGGCGACCCGGTCTAGCGGGTAGCGGAGCAGCCAGGCGCCCTGGCTCTCTCCAGGAAGCTCTCAAATGAAGGTCCACCAGGCGCCCTGATCGGACAATCGAAGAAGTCGGGCG
>NW_012026805.1:970980-971449 GCF_000956235.1 Wasmannia auropunctata
TAATACACTTGCACTTGTTTCGAGCACTTGTCAGTAGTACGATCCGCCGTACACTGATGATGCGGTATAGAGTTGCGGAATATAATTCACTTGGTTGTATGTGTACACCTGTTCAAAGGTCGATGAGGCTATTTACGCTTTAATTTTGTTTACGTAGTTAATGTATGATGTGTGTTTACCATTCGTAAAATAATTATTCTATCGATTTTAAGTAAGTCGTCTAGACAAAAAATTATGTCAATAATGTTTTGGTGGGGAAAGCCTTATATATGAGATTAGCGGTGATGGGTTGTTAATAGTTAGTATTTTGACATTATGAGTGAGGAAAACGACGACGAGATATTGAATATTTTTCGTGATCCTCGTGGATCTCCGACACTATTTCAACGAGTAGTCATGGACCAGTCTGAGTATATGTATTCATCGTCGGATATTTTGGAGGAGATTTGGAATATTGATTATCCAGTGG
>NW_012026805.1:971499-972418 GCF_000956235.1 Wasmannia auropunctata
AGTTCAGACGTGTGCTCTTCCGATCTTATTAAAAATTTGAGCTAAAATTTAGGTGCCCGGTTTTTTTGCGGGTGAGTATAGATTATTTATAGAAGGTCTAAATTTTTTTAAATACAGATCTAAAAATAATTTTATTGAATCATCAAAATAATGATAACAATTAAATTGTCATAAATTTGTGTAATGAAAAAAGAATCAATACAAGCATTTAAGTATAGGACTCATGGGTCGACGATGCTTGGTTACGACGTGACGGAAATTTAATTGAATTGCACAACAGGCCTAGCTCCCAGGCTCAATGGGCACAATCTGATATTCCTGCAGACTTTACGGCTGAAGTACGCAATCACCTGACAGAGACTTTCGGAAATTGATGGACCCATGATAGTCCGGGAGCTCATCGCAGGTTTTGTGGGCATCATAGTATTCAGTTGGAGACCCATATTATTTTACTATTTCAGTGTTAGAAACAACAAGAGACCAATTGGCATACGTGTACAGTGGATGTACTTGTAAAGAACAATTTTTTAAATAATTATTTGTACAACGAAAAAAACATTACAGTATTCAGTCCGACAGTTGTACCAATCTCTGAAGAAAGAAAAAACTCGACGTACTGTAATTGGCATACCTTTAAAGTGGATGAAAGGGGTCGGTATAACGGCGCAAAGTGAGCTCTTAGGACATAGGCTCGGGTATGACAGTATTTGTGTTGCCATTTAGTAAATAATCACAGTTTTATATAAATTAATGGAATATATCGTTGGCATACTGCTCAGGTGGATGAAAAGATCGCTATGTCGATTTAAAGATGTGCGTCAACACAATCGATCAGGTATAATAGTATTTGGTATGCCATTTAATTTTTTAATTATTTACAGCATGTACAATAAGAAAATGTAATTGGCATACTAATTCA
>NW_012026805.1:973061-973774 GCF_000956235.1 Wasmannia auropunctata
TTGCAGGATGGAAAGAAGACGACAGGTCGTGGATATGAATGGATCATCAAAAGTTTCGTATTATTCGTTGTTTACAGTAATCTATGCGATGCGAGATAATGATTTGAGGTGTGTATTGAAGTCAATGTATTCTTAAAGTAGTTGAAATTCGGTGTGGCTCGATGCGACAAATTTTAACGTTGTGAACGTCACATATTAGACTGCTCGAATAATTGTCGAAGATTCTAACATGATGTTCATGACGTTAAAATTTGTTGCATTAGTGATCCATTGAAAATTTGTATACGCAAGGAAAAAAAATTGTTCTCGTGCAATTTTGATTTTATTGTCTTAATACGATGTATTAAACAAGTATTGTATGTAATCTTATGTGACAACGAATATATTGCGAGAGATTTTTTTTTTTCATACGTAGATTTTCTTTGGCTCAACAATGTAACAAATTTAAACGTCAAGAACGTCATATTAGATTACGCGAATAATTGTCGAGGAATCTAACCTGATGTTCATGACGTTGAAATTTGTTACGTTGGTGACTCATTGAAAATCTACGTATGAAAATAGTAAAAAAAAAGAAATAAATAAATTAGTATTAGAATCCGCTTCGTATAATTGAAATATGTCTTACTTTTATATCTCACCATTTTTTAGCGTCACGAGGTATACAGCTTTTCTCAGAATACGTATGTGTTGTCTCTTATTGTAAAATTATG
>NW_012026805.1:973824-974727 GCF_000956235.1 Wasmannia auropunctata
ATAAATTAAGTTTTTATAATAGGTGCGGCGTATATTCCGGGTTTACTCTATCATGCCATATTTCGACATGAAATATCTCGTAAACTATTGATTTCTTGATAATTGTACATCAATATTTTTAAGCACAGAATACTGAGATAAATCGATTGGTATAAAGAAAACACACAGTTGCTTTTTAAAGAAAGTATGTAGTTGCATATTACAAATTGCATATTTTTTACATTTACTCCGGTTTACATCCATTCCATTGGTATGCCAATAATGTAATCAGTAGTTTGTGATGTAAACTTTACTTATTCTCAAAACCTGAGCTCGAATACTATTATACCTGATCGATCGTGTTAACACACATCTTTAAATCGACATAGCGATCTTTTCATCCATCCGAACAGTATGCCAACGATATATTCCATTAATTTATATAAAAATGTGATTGTTTACTAAATGGCAACACAAATACTGTCATACCCGAGCCTGTGTCCTAAGAGCTCACTTTGCGCCGTTATACCGACCCCTTTCATCCACTTTAGAGGTATACCAATTATAGTACGTCGGGTTTTTTTCTTTCTTCAGAGATTGGTACAACTGTCAGACTGAATACTGTAATATTTTTGTTGTTGTACAAATAATTATTTAAAAAATTGTTCAACTGTAACCAGTACATCCACTGTACACGTATGCCAATTGGTCTCTTGTTGTCTCTAACACTGGAATAGTAAAATAATATAGGTCTCCAACTGAATACTTATGATGCCCACAAAACCTGCGATGAGCCCCCGGACTATGATTCCTATATACTTAACCCATTAACGTCCAGGCGGACACATTTTTTGAATAATTTTCAGTGGCTTAATTTTTTATTTTAATAGCCTTGAAAAAATTCTAGCAACATCATTTCTGATG
>NW_012026805.1:975997-989285 GCF_000956235.1 Wasmannia auropunctata
ACTATAACTTTTTTGGACTTTGTTTATGACAAATTCTGATGGCAGATTCTAGAAAGAGCAAGAAATTTTACATCAGAAATGATGTTGCTAGAATTTTTTCAAGGCCATTAAAATAAAAAATTAAGCCACTGAAAATTGTTACAAAAAATGTGTCCGCCTGGACGTTAATGGGTTAAAATGCTTATATTGATTCCCATTTTTGTTACACATATTTATGGCACTTAATTTTTCATCACCCTAGCTGTATATTTACTTGTATATTTTTATAGGAAACAATTTTTATCAGATATTTTTTACAATAAATATTAATAAGTAAATTAAAATTATCTTTTATTAATTCATTTGAAATTTTAAAATATATTTTAAAATGTAGATACCAGTTGTTGGCAAAAGTTCGCTCTCGTGTTTGCCAACAATTTTATTGATTTATCGCAAGCATGTCGATAATTTAACTGGTAAACAGGTATAAAGTACGAAAATGTCGGTAAAACGTTTCTTTTAGCCAAAGGTTGATAAAAATAGAATTTTATGTGATCGCAACAGGATAACATAATTTTAACATGTTGCCTTATGTCAACAAGATATCCACACACAAGGATAATATAAATTTTAAACAGGTTTGAGCGTTTACGCATAAATAATTTACTATCGTATTAAAAATATGGACCATACAATGTAATGTGTCGTTTATATATAAACAATAACTTATGGATCATCATATAGATTCGTTAGAGATGTCAAAATATATATTCTGTTTACAATTATTTATTTTATTTTATTTAGTTTGAATACAATTGGGTATAACATATTACAATTTTAAAATTTAATTACTTTTTTCTGTATCGTCTTATCTAATTTATAATAATTTGCATTACTGTATATTGTCTACATGAAAAAAAGATCATAACGTAAATACATAAATAATGCCTGTAGAGCTGATCTTTAAATGTGTCGCCATTGTCACGCCACTGTCTTCAAATACTTATCTTCAAATATATGACACAGCCCAGATTGTGGATATTCCTAAAAATTTCGAAACGCATATAACACATAAAATTATAAAAATATGCAACATTAATTTTTTATTCTTTTAGTAATTCGAGCTTATTAATTAAATAAATTAACAATTATTAATATTTAATGTTCATAATATAATTTAATGTTAATAATATTTAACAATTGTAAATTTACTAAAAAAAAGTTTTGTATAGTTTCGATGTATAAAATTTTCTCTTTCTCACATTTATTGTATTCGCCAACTCTTACAAAAATGTAATACTATTATTGGATTATTTATTTTAAATATTAAAAGCACACGTTATTAATGCTTTTAATTTTTAAAATATTAAGTAATTAATTATTAACTTTCAATATTAAATTTCTGTAAAAGAAGTAGGTATATATAAGTACGTATGTACATATACATCGTGAAAAAATAATCTTCTTATGTACGGAAACGGATACGACGTAAACAAATCGATGTAATGCTGAAATTTATTATTAATTCGATTGATGTGATCTATATTTTTTTGTCTACTTTTCACGAAATTCGCGTGGATTATAGATATAAACAAAATGTTAATTCAAACAGTGCAAAAAAATATAATTATAGATTACATACATTTACACAAAAATTAATGAACCAAAATATAATTCTCACTATCATAAATGTGCAGATAATGTATATAAACAAAATGAGAATGGGATTAACAAAAACTTATTATTTCGTTTATTGTATATGTAATGTGTTCATGTATGTACACATCATTATAAAGAGCCCTCTATACTGAACAAGAATATTGAATCTAGAATTTCGATCGATATCGTTGTAACAACAACGAATAATATGTCAGAGATATATGGCTCGCAAAACAGCATTTTCTTAATATAAAGAAACATTTACATTTATTTGTATATTAATATTTATATACGTTCTTTTTTATTTTTAATATATAATTTATAATTTATCAACACTGTTACAAACGTCAAAAAAACAATTTTTATTATTACAAACATGAATATTAAAACTGATTAAATCCTATCCTTTTAATAGGGTGTTAAATTTTATAAAATATATCTACTAGTTATGTTATAATAAACTGGATTACATAGTAAATAATAATACATATAATATGCTATATAAAAAAATTATTTTGCTTAATTCTCTCTCTCTCTCTTTCTCTCTCTCTCTCTCTCTCTCTCTCCCTCCCTCCCTTCCCCCCTCTCGCTCCGCATATAAGTTCAATTTGTAATTAAAATATTTGGTGTTTTCAAATATTCAATCATCTTATTATTTTTTAAAACCTGAAAAGCATTAAATTCTAACAATAAAAAAGATATCAATCTATAGATTCATTTTTTTCAATCAGTCCTTAAAAAAGATAGTGACACCATTATTTTAAATTCTTTCGATTTATTTTTATATAAAGCATACGATAAATATTTTATTGTCTAATTTTTGTTCAAATCAATTTACAAAATTGTAAACTTCTATTATATGCAGATTGTATTGAAGGTATGCTGTAATTAGGTTAATGTATAGTATACTCTGTTATATTGAAGACACGAGATTACTTGATTCGCCCCAGAGTAATAGATACCTATTCTTAAATTTAAATATTGCCATCATTATAGCAATCTCATTTTGTTAAAAAGCACTTCCAATAAATTGTTATACATTGGACAGTTATATCGTTTTATTAATAATAAGCAATTTTTATAAAAGAAAAGTATCTTCTCTAAATAATAAATATTATTCCTTCATTTATGTGATATTATTTATAAATCAACAAAATAGTAATATAAGTTTGTAGTTCAAATGTCGCTGCATTTTGTGAGGAAAATAGTCCAAGAAAAACAACTCGTCTACAATCAATAACATAGTTTGCGTGCCTACTATGCTTATACCCATTGCCATGATCGCAAAGAAGTTGAAAAATATATCGACAAAGAGAAAGAGAAAGAGAAAGAGAAAGAGAGAGAGAGAGAGAGAGAGAGAGAGAGAGAAGGGAGACACAGGCAGGAAGAAAGAGAAAGAAAGAAAAAGAAAGCACAGATTTAAACTTTTATTCGATGGAATGTTCTGATTGTTGTATGATTCATAATATAGATCGTCCTTGTATAACGAATCTCTATACTATGAACAGAACAGGTAGAACAGTTATCGAGCATATATATGGTCTGTATAGCGTATGTGATGCGCAGTTCTTCCTAATCCCACCTTTTGTAGATCAAATTAAGAAGAATTATATTTATTTTAGACTTTCTCATCGATAAAATAAACTTAATATGTCCCTGGTTAATGTCTAGACATAATTATTAGTTGAAAGTCTTTTAGCAAATTGAGTTATAGAAGATCTTTACTATAATCGTTAGATGAACCTTGAACTAAAATTTGATTAATCTTATTTGAACAGAAATCTAATTTAATAGCAAGAATAATTTATTGTTGAAAAGTAAGGGAACTCCAATTCTTAAACAAATGTGAAATTGCGTAATGTATGATGACTTTTGAGAAACTCACAGCTTAAATTAAATTTTCTTTTATTTTCTGTTAAATGTTTGCCATTAAATGTTTACTGTTTAAATATTTGTTATCAAATATTCGCTATTTGACATTTACACACGTCGATCGATCTTTTTACAAAGACCCAGAAAAATATTCTATCACAAATTTACAATTTTTATTTTCATTATTTCTTATCTACAATAATCTTATCGTTATAAAATTGGTTATAAAATGAAAATGCACTTTAATAATAATATAGATACGCACAATTAAAATATAAAATAAAAAACTTTTTCATTGATATATCTCAATATAGATATGAAATCAAACTTTTTTTATGACTCAATGTTATTGTGCGTTATAAACAAATAATTAATATTTATTTATTTATTTATTTATTCAACCTAATTCTCTAATTTGTACTAACATACGTCATCACAGCAAGCATCGCTGAAATGAAAGTAGAATTCATCCTTCTCCCCAAAATCGTTGTCGTCCCTGAGATGTAACCTGTTGCGGCGCACGCACCCTTTCCTGTCTCACTTTCGTGCCCGATATCCATCTTCTCTTCCGTCTTCTATCCCTAGTTAAGGGCCTCTTTCTCTCTCCCACTTCTCTCTCTCTCTCTCTCTCTCTTTCTCTTCTCCCCTCTCTCTTTACACCCTTCGGTGGCGAAACCGACCGCCCACCACCCCCAGCCACCAGCTACGCTCAGCGGCGAATCGTCGTTTTCTGGTGGTGCACGACGAGCCCTGGCACTGGTCGGGCGCGTATAAAGTCAGTCGGGCTAGCCCAGTATCGCGGCACGGTGATACCCGGTAACACACATCCATGTCAAGTCGTGATCGACGCACCGAGAACGGGGTCAAAAGTCGACAAAAAAATATCCCATATTTTCGTATACGAGAGTGCTGGAATGAAATTAGTCTTGTGACTGGGTGATAATCGCAATTGTAAAACAACTGATATTCCGAGATCCCAACGAGGGTAAAGAATACACAATTAATCATTACTGCGTGTCGTGAAACCGAAGCTGTCCGCTTGTTACCACTTGGACGACCGACGATGAATCGGGTCAGCGTGGCGTCTTAACAATAAGTAGTCGTAATCCGCTACGGTTCAGACATTCGTCTCGTCCTTAGGTAGGGAGACGGAAAGATAGAATAGACAAGTTGTGACATAAAATTAATTGGATCGGGCCGCGAAAAGAGTAATGAGCTGCGGTCGTGCACGACCGCTGAACCGTAATGAAATTAGATATCCTTTTATTCAGCTTTATACACAATTAACCGAGAGTGACGATTGTGAAAAGCGAAGGGAGGCGAACTTTTATCAAACAAAAATATATATATATAAATTTGTAAAAAGTAGGGCAAAACGGATAGATGCAAGGAAAGGACCATAATTATTAAGGGACTTAAATTCGAGCCAGATGATAATATATACTTTTAAGAAACCTAAGTAGATACGTCAATTAAAATAAATATCAATTTTTTACTGACATTTGGAGCATCAGCACTACTTATTCCTTTTTCACGATGTTTATCGAAAACCAATGTAGAGTGTTTCTTCTTGATTGAACACCCTTCTACCGCAATGGCCCTTCGTGACAATCAAATCTAGAAATCGTGACATTCGAAAAAATTAAGATAGTACAAGGGAATTCTACAAATAATGGTAATAATTTTTTAAACACACTCGAAGTTACGAAAGAAAAAATAAATGTTCAGATAAACGAATATTTGATTACATGATGTTAACAGCTTAGAAATGATGCTGCACTTTTTACATAGAAAAGTTTCACATGCCATCTTGAATTTAATTCCGTAATATATAAATCCAAATTATGTCAAATTAATATTCGATCTTTTACAATACAAAGCTGTATTCAATAAATATTGTGTGATACAGAATTATCATTATTATCTGTAATATATACTGCATATTGTTTCAACATTCTACTGACTTTTATTCAATATCAAAGTAGTTGTTGTTTTTCGTATTATTTTATAATATTTTTATGGCATACATTAATTATTTACATTTTTAAATTTACTACCTAAATGGATTATCGCAAATTATCTTTCTTGTACTCTTCTTACAAAAATTTAATATATTAAAAGCATAAATCTGTATTTTTAACAATATAAACTTCTCCATCGCTCTGATTTCGCAAATCAAGAAAAATTCGAATTAATCGTGTAAATCGCATTTCAATTGGCGACGAGAGCGTTATCAGGGCTACATCCGAATCGGTCCAAGTAAAGTGATGAGATAATTAATCGGCCACAAACGACAATATCGTAACGCGACTGATTGATTTAACGAAATCGAATTATACCCCAGGCAAATGCATCTTTACTTCAAACGATTACATTAATTAATATCACGGTCTTGATTGACAGTTATATCCGTGAACAATAATAACAAGTAAACTACGCGATATTGAAAATACTATTTGTCGACACGAGATTATTTCAGATTATTTCAGTATTAATAGAATCAATCATCACACAACTCTGATAACAGATATAGCAAATTAAATATTTAATTGTTTTCTGCCTTCAATGACTTATATCTTCACTTTCGATCAATTTAGTCTCTACCGTGGTAAACCTTTCTTCAGTATACAGTATGCTTGTGATATTTATGCTATTATAATAAAAGCTTCGCATTAATAGCGCCTAAAAGCTCTTATACTATTAATTTATGCGAAAATTCACTCGCGTTAATAGTCAAGCCTAGTAAATAAATATTGATTTTTATCACAGGACGTGGAGATTCGTGTGCGACTTTCTGTGAAATTCTTATTCCACGTCGAGACGAGTTCGGAACTGTTTATCCCAATCGTTTGAGGAACTCCGCCACTTTCCAAATACTCCGTATGCGAATGTAAACTTTCTAACTGTTTGCACGAGAATCGCGCGAGGTACTCCGGAATTGATTGCTGAAGTGGTAGGATTCGCGTCGAACGTCCAAGTGTTTAGCACGCGCGAGCGGCGGCGCTAAACAAAAGTTTCACGCTTACAGATACAAAAGCGATTAAGTGGATTACGCCCAGATCCGAGTCATCGACATCTTTTATTTATCCCGGAGGAGTTTTCGCCGTGCGTTAAAAGTCGCGCGCGCGCGTCGTCGAGGAAACGATAGCAAACGCGTACGGTAAATCGCTCAAATCGACAAGACTCGTCGTCACGCGGCTTCCTTAAATTTTCGGACAGTTGTTTTGCACGCGTTCGTCAAAGTGCCGGACAAATTGTCAGAGGTTCTGGGCGATGTCCTGGAGTTATGCGGCGGAGGCGGAAGCGGCGGTACTGCAGCCGGCGACAAGAACATGTCAAGCAACACGTCGTCGAGCGGGAGCGCGGCTACGAAAATGGGTGCAATGACAGGAGTAGCGATAATTAAGGGTAGATGGGCCCAAAGAGGCACACGCTCGCCCCTCTCTTCCATCGCTAATACCGATAGTGCCGACAGTACAACTTCGACCAGTTCGGAGGTACTGTATATTTTAGAATTGTGTGAAATGTAAAATATTTATTGCAGCTAACTAATGACTTATCCTAGCGAAAATAAAGATCGGAGCATAATTCGAATGTCGAATAAGAGTGACAGACACGTTTTAAGAGGTCAAAACGCTTTTTTCATGTTTCGCTGTTCCGAAATTTACGCTTTCTAGAAATTTCGTTTATATCTCTCTGTCAATTTTCCTTTCAATTTACTCTCCGATTTGCATTTTCACCAAAATATACTTATACACACTAGATACCATTTCGTATTTTTAATAAAATTTTCCGGAGAAATTTATATATATTTCATATCTTCTATTTCGTATTCAAAATTTTTATTATATCGTGCTCAGTCAATTTATATCCAAATATATTTTATGAAATCTTTGTTACTTTTAATTCAATTAAAACTGAAAATTAAATCGAAATATGTTTCTTATCAATTTCAAACAAACTAAACTCCAAATTTGGAAAAGCATCTAAAGAGTTTGGCTGTCCCTTATATCTTTTAAATTTTGCTCCGGACAGGAATTTCAAAGAAAAATATCCCCTCGGATTATTCGCGAAAACTTTTAGACGCACGCGATGGTGCTATGTACTTTCCACACCTCGGAAATCTGGATGCACTTGTTGCGCCCGTTCTAGCGTGGGCTTCTCTCTTTGTTACGCGTGTCGCTCAACGTTCTCTAGCTTGCGTGTCGCGACGATTTTACGTCGCACGTGCAACTAATCTCGCACGATGGATTTAATTATAATTGCTCTTTATCTTCCAACGCTACTTCTTTAGCATGCAACTTCATGATAATTCACTTGCAAGAACTCAAAACTTTAGCAATATTTAAAGAATGTTGGAATTTATATAAAAATAAGAGAGAGAGAGAGAAAGATTGCAAAATATTCTCTGTAATTTTTATTAAAAGGTGCGTTAGTTTATCGAAATGTTCATGTATAATGGAATCACTATAAGTTAATTGAGTTTACAAGCTTACCATAGAAAGAGTTGACTGCTGTTATCCACCGGTTCAGCGTCGCCCTAGAAACGCTTGTTAATAGAATATAGGATTTCAATCGATAGCCGATTGTGCCATCGTGGCAATTAATTGAATGGAAATTAAATTCGCGTAGACATCGCCTATCGTTATCTATTGGTCGTGTTCAACAGAAGTCAGAGCGCTTAGTAAGTGCTCTTCGCCAATTGGATTATACTTTTAGATCTAGATTCTAGAAGAATAGTCCTATCGCAACGAAGAAAACCTTCAACGGTTACAAAATACAACTGATGAACATGCAATTTCATTATTGTTATTCACTAAATATTAAAGAACTAATTGTGTTATACGTCGAAAGTTTATCGAGAAAAAATCATAGAATGTAAAAATAAAGATATTATAAGAAATATTAGCGTAATACCTGCAAATATATATTCACAATCAGAATAAATATATTGTTGTTCAAATAATAATAATCATTAATTATTTAATAATTTGCGATATCGAATTTACAATTTACAATTTACATAAAAATATTTATAAAAATAATTGTAATTTAATTTGAAAATGCTGTGTACAATAACGGACTTTACAGCTTTTACGAAGCACGTACAATTTTGACGTAGTTAATTGAAATTCAAGAATTTTGCAGCGAATTTTACGCAGAACGACGCATACCGCGCTTTGGATCAATGCCTTTCAGTTGACAAGAAACGAAGAGTAGTTAATTGGCATTGGAACAGCCGTGACAGGTACACGATCATCCATGACCGAGATATTGTCACAAACTGACATACGTCCAATTTCTAAAACTCTCGACAAATCATGTATCTTGCGATACCATATGATGAAAATCTGAGATATCCGACTAAATCCTTATTATTTTTAATTGTGATTGCTTTGGAAATCTTATACAATGTGGATTATTTGTAGTAAAAATTTCTTTGAAAAACTGTTTTATCAATATTTATTGAAATTAGCAAAATTTTTTCTCTCTTTCAGGATATTTTAATTCTTTTTTAATATTTGCTTATTTCCAAGTTACGTAATTTACCGAAATTTTTCTATTTGTAAATAATATTTTACAGTTAAATTTTATCAATATGCATAACACAACGCATTATTTTTTTTTATTAAAAAGTCGAGAAACTTTATAATTATAAATTCAAAAGCATTGTTTTTTCTGTAAATTCATACTTATCATGAACTGTATGTCGTTGATTACTTCATGTAAACGTAAAAGATTACTTTTTTTGCAACAAGTTGTAATTCTATCTTTGTTATCAAGTCTTGGATAACTTCATCTTGCAGTCTCGCGCGTTTCCGAGAAGTGATCGAGTGTAAACTTGATGCAAAATGAAGAAGCTATTTATAATTGCGGATTGTAACCGAGCGCGTCTGCATTCCAAACGATGCTTGCGACGCACTTAAGTAAGGGAAAGGGGGGCAAATAGTGGCGGAATTTTTTCCTCTCTCTCCTACAAGCTAATTTCAAGTCTACAAAATATGATTTTTCATTAAAAGAGTACTTTCCACTTTCAAATATACAAAAAACTATTTGCCCCACTCTATATGGGTAAATAGTGACACCCTATGGGACAATTACAAAATACATAATTCTTAACACTTAATCAATCTTTCTTTTGACATTTTGATTAAATAAGGTAATTTATATTAATTTCTATACGCTGCCATATGTAAATTTTGTATTGATAAATAATAGTAGTAATATTATTTGCTAGTATTTCTTATTGAAAATCACATTTATTCTGAATCTTGCCTTGTAACTAATCTCACATTATTCCAAATAAATTAGAAAAATCATATTCGAATATTAAAAAAGCTTTTTGACTTGTCATTATTTGCCTCAGGAGCTACTTTTTCCTTTAAAACTTTACTGAGAGAAATAAAATTAATATACAAGCATAAATAGTAATTACATCAAAATAGAGGAAAAAGGCATTGTATGACATAAAGGCTGCGTTCCGTTATTCACTGCGAGCACTGAAAAACCACAGTGTATGTACGTAACGTAAACTATAGATTTTCAGTACTCGCAGTGAATAACGGAACGCAACTAAAATAGGTTAGATCTCATTCAACGATTCAGTAATTAAGAAAATATAACTTCAAATATCAAAAAAAAAATCCAGGTTTTACCTTATTTCACGAATGCAAAATTTTTAAATTTCTCCGCCAGCTATATGGTTTTTAATTTTTATGACTTTTTCAAAAAATGATTAGATGCTTGAGAACTGTCTTTCTATTAACGAGTACTATGAGCAGTGCAGGTAAAATAAACGCGGGAAAGAAGAGAAATTTAAAGTGACATTATTTGCCCCCTGTCACTATTTGCCCCCCTTTCCCTTACAGCGAATATGTTCTCCAACATGATAATCATGTAAATTGTGCATTATAATGTTTTCTCCAAGTATGAGATACATGGAGTATTTTCAACAAATGCGGAAAGGATAACATATGTGTGCATGTATCATTTATCACCGAGGCACTAAACTCCGCAATGCTACTTCAAATATACTATTTCCTTTGTCAGAGGAATTATAAAAAGCTTCATATACATGCAGATTTATTATACTTTTGTTTATGTTACTGCGCATTAAAGTCATCTTTTGTAAAAAAAAAAGTAGCAAGTTTGTTTCGTATGATAAACTTATTGCTAAATAGAAAATAAACATAAAGTTTTTAATGCCGCTTCGTGGAATAAAATATTACATAATTCTAAGAATTTCCCTTTCTTTATAATTGTGAATTCTCTTTCAGACTTTTTCTGGCAAACAGCCTGGCAGTATTCTCGATAAACTATTATATACGAAATATTATTAGATAAAAAAATTCTTTAAAAGAATTTAATATTTACTTATATTTACTTTATATTTTATATTTTATACTTTTATATTTTTACACATATTATACATTTTCTCCAATTGTTATTACTTCTCTGTCAATTTGTTTTTAGTTTCTACAAACATGTATGTGTGTTTTTCTGTGAATAATTTATTTTTATGATTATCAAAGAAATATTATTTTTTAAACAGCATTATATAATTTAATAAATATTTTTTATTTAATTAAAAAATGAAAAATACCTACAAAAACAGATTTTAGACTACAGCGATGATACAAATGTAATAAAACGGACAAAGTAATTTCGCGTTTCTGTTCAATTCGATCGTAGAAATTTGATGATTATAGGAATTTCAATGTTTAATAACCAATTTTAGTTCTATTTGCAACCAATTAAATGAAATACTTTTGTAAGCAAAAAATAAAATAAAATTGAAATATCCGGCTTAATAAATAATAAATTCATAAGAAGTAAAAGCCAAAGTACGATATTTAATGCTCCAAGTAAAAATAAATTTGAATTACAATATATTCGGTCATCTTAACGGTCTGACAATATCATACATTTGAAATTATTACATTATATACGAACTAGATTGAGGCGCAAATCTTCAAGTTAGATATATGTGAATCCGCGTGAGCGGATATATTACAGAGTGTGTAACATCAACTTTATAATATACGCTCACGTGGACTCACATACATCTAACTTGAAGATTTTGCGCCTCAATCTAGTTTGTATATACATAATGTAATAATGTCGAACGTATGATATTGTCAGACTGTTAAGATAACCAAATTTTGTTTGTAGATTATTGTAAATTTTTTTGTCTTAACATTGACAATGACCTATTTGGGTCGAAACGTTTGTTGTCTATATTGTAATTCAAATTTATTTTTACTTGAAGCATTAAATAACGTGCTTTGACTCATAACCCTTTACTTCTTATTAATTTGTAAGCAAATTTATCACTAAAAAGTTATCTTTTAAAGGAGCGTCTTTTTTAACTTGCATTACATTCTGAAATATTCAATAGCACATGCACACTTTTTAAATTATTCTATAATAATTAATTTTCAATTTATAAAGTCAATAGATTTAAATTTAATTTTTCCATGTTTTATATCCACTCGTTGTATCGCTTCCATTCTAACGCCTATAGGTCACTCGTTTTAATCATGACTATACTAAATTCTGCTGCCAGTATTTATTATGCATGGTCGATGACGGTACATTTTCCAAGTGAAACATATTTTACCTGCCGCACACTCCATGCGAGCTCGTCGTTCGTCCTCGAATATTCCGTTCGCGGCTTATATGGGGCGTCATTCCGGACATGAAATGTTTTATCTACTACAAGGAACTTCGTTCCAGTATGCTACGTAGCGGTCACTGCTGTGTCGGACAAAATTTGCATGATAAAGCGAGTTAATTTTTCTGCCGCGGGGTAAAATTAAAGTGGACGCTACGTCGTAATAAAAGAAGTTTCGCGGGGAGAAAAAAGGAAGAAATTTTTGTATCGTGCATATATGAATTTTTAATATCGTTATTTCGCAGTTTCGCGCTCTTCCGCGCGCGCACGTGTCATCGAGAGGCTTTGATTCGCACGAAAAGATCTATTGTTATATTACAATGATTTTAATTAAATTTTATCAGGTTTCGTTTTTTAATTCCGATTATTAGATATTTATTCAAAATCTATACGTAGCTAGTGTATTTTATTGCTACTTAATTGTGTTCAACATAAGAAATTAACATTTCTATCTCCGAAGAGAGAAAGCAAGCACACATTTAAGCTGAATTCCTGGGATAATCGATGTTGTAACGTACTTAAAATATCTAGAACTTTGCATTTAAATACCAAAAAGAATAATATAGATACAGTCATTTTGAATAAAACGGAAAATTGACATAATTTCAAATTTATTAAAATAAATAGCCGTTAGTCTTGGTGTCGATATCGGTTTTGCATGCCTTTATTTATCATTTACAAATTTCTTAAAAGCACAAATTGAGGCACGTGTCTAATTCATCAAGCATCAAATAACGTCCGATATAAGCAATCGTATTGTTCTGCTATATAGAAGGTTTCGTTAGTATATGTTTACAGATATTATCATCACACTTATTGTTAGACTCTTACGTTAATTTTTGTATGCAACAAACACAGATCTCAATCGATGAGATAACATCGCAGATAGGAAAACGATGACGATTTTGATGTTTCGGCTCGATGGGCGGAACCGTGGATTCCGTTCGTGTGCTCTGTTCCAAGTATCGACCCGTCAAAGGCAGCTTCCAGCGACCTCACCCCGTAACTGCCACCTACCCTCTCGTCGCAATGTTGAAACACGAAGTTGGTATCTTTGAGTCTCTCCCCCTTTCCTCTCCCCCCCCTCTCTCTCTCTCTCTCCCC
>NW_012026805.1:989335-989717 GCF_000956235.1 Wasmannia auropunctata
TTCACAATACCGCTCTCGTCGCGATGTGGCTTCGTCGGTAACGAATCTCGCATGAATACGCCTCTAAAAAATGGTATACGTAGTTTTGATGTTGCACGACTTAACTGATCATTAGTTGTAACACCGGTACGCGGTAATTTCAGCGTTTTTAAAGTTTCTTCCCATGTATCTTTTTTTTTTAATCTTTCTCTTAACACCGGCACCACGTTTGTATGGAATGAGATGCAATCCGCGGTCTTCTAATGCACGATTGTGTCGCTGCAACTCCTCCAATTGTCGTTTTGCAACCTTACTGTCATTCACGGCTTTTGCAGCGCCTGCAGCGCCGCCGATTAAAGAGCCTAGCGCACCGAGCATCGGTAGAATGGGTAGGAAACCTCCA
>NW_012026805.1:989767-997739 GCF_000956235.1 Wasmannia auropunctata
CTTCTCCCCCCCCCTCTCTCTTCTATTCCTCGGCTTCATAATTCAAAGGTTCGTCCTTATCAAGGACTTATGGAGGACGCTTCGAAACTTCAAAGAAACCATTCGATTATCTTCGCCATCTCAAGAGTCTACCTTTAAGAGACTACCCTATATCGAATAAAAATGGCATTTCTTTAAGAAGACTAAATTCTGTTTACATGATTGTTGTACCGTTTTTTTTTTAGAAATGTTTATTTTCCGTTATTGAGATTTCAATATCGAATATTTATTTTTATTTGCACGAATAGACTAATTTATACGAAAAGATTTGAAACAAAACTAAGCAAGTCCTTGTTTCGCGCATAAATATACTTATACATGTACTTTAAGAGTATATACTTACATATGTGTGTATGTATACATGCGTGTTTCACTAAATGTGCAATAAGAGATATAGTTAATTATTGAATATATACGTATTCGTAAATTAACACGTACCTACATAAGTATTTAAAAATTTTTATCCTGATGTTTTTTATTTTGATAATTATATCACAATTTGTCGCTCTAGATATTTTTGCAAGTGCAAGACATTGATAAAATTAGCAAACATTTTTATAACTTTTTTAATAACTTATTCTGTTTGTATTTCGACATTTTTAATAAGAAAAAATGTTAGATATTCATGTACAAATTACAATTTTAAGAATTTCTCTATATATTTAAGTAAGACGTTAGTCAAAATGTACATTTCATTAATCGAGTTAGAAACAACTCCCCCATCCAATATTATCAAATTTTATCCATTTAATTCGTTGCGAGAAAGCCAACTTTTTCACACGAGAGAGACAGTCATCACGCAAAATAAACGTTATTGCAACAGTACTCTCAGTTCCTAAAACAAGCGATCTTTAATTAAAGCATTAATTCTGCTGACAAGTAAAGCAACATATATGACGAATCATATATTCACGGAGTTACAATTAAATCGTATCATATTATCGTTAAAATGCACGCTGCTTTTGCCTTCACGGAGAAGAGTGACACTATGTAACACACGTATTGCACACACGCACGCGCGCGCGCACGCAAATGTAGTACTAGTAGAGGAAAATATCGACATAATTCTCTGCAGCAGCAAAACCAAAAAGGGCAGAAATAAAGGGTACAGACTAAAACAAGGAGTAATTAATGTTGCATATCCTTGGCAATGTGAGAGAATGCATCGATACGCAAAGCATATACCTATACACGTCGTTATATGAATTCGTTGGTGAAGCACAAATCAATTAACGTGTAATTTACCGTTAAATTTTGAATACGAGTATTATCATCCGCCTTCATGGAATCACCATCAGAGATGTAAAATTCGCTTTATGCTAGTATTTCACATTGTTTACTAATATATTAATATGAGACTCTAAATGTAAATTAACTACTCAAAGAAGAATTATTAAAAAGCAAGTATTTCTCTACTCTATACTAGGTTGATAAGGTCTCGGTTTTCCGCAATTACGTTCCATGTTATACAAGTTTGATAGATATACGAGGTGACCCATTTTAATTTTGTCATTGAAATAACTAAAAAAAAACGGATTTTACAAAAAAATAAGTATATAAGAAACTTTTAGAGTTTTCAGAAGGCAATCTAATGTGTTGATTAGATTTTCAGTCCCGTGTTTAGGGCCATTCAGGCTAAGGTTGATTTTTTATTTCAATGGCAAAGCAGGCAAAGTTGAAATGGGGGATAATTAAATAATAATTTTACAAAATAAAAATATTAATGAACTTTATACGGAAAGAATTATTTTGCTGGTAAAAATCTATTAAAAATTTTGGTGGAAACAGAGATCTGAAAATAATTTTGTTGGAAACTCATAAATGATGAGTATTGTACTGTAAAAGGTTTTGATATTTTCGCAACCAATTTGAATTTCTAATAAAATTATTTTGATATGATCCAATAAAATTATTTTCAGATCTGTATCCAGCAAAATTTTTAAACTTTCCAGCAAAATTATTTTTTTCATAAACATAAATATAAAGTTTATGTTTGCGCAACGATATTATTTCGATGGTATGAACTTAGGTAGATAAAAATATTCTGCACAAATAAATTCCAGCTGAATTTCTCATTCGAGAAAAATGTCAGAAATTATTTGTTGAAAAATTCTCGAATGCTGCATGCATTGCCGTACTTAATTAAAAATCTATTTGGCGAATATTTAACAAGCGTGAAGCACGTTCGGATTGAATAAGCCCGACGAGCTTCCTATCAGAGTTATTGTTGGCATATTAAAGAGAATTCTAATTGCTCCAATTTTTTATTTCAGGAATTTAACATCGCGAAGGAGCAGCACGCGATACAACCGTCGATAGCCGAATCGGGTAATTATGAATGATTTCAATAGTTCTCAAATATTTTAATTAGAGTTACACGTAATTTGAGTGGTCCTCTACGTCCTCCCTTTAATACAATCCTTAGAAAACTATGTCTAGCATTGCTTATAGAAAATGATAATCAAACCTTTAAACAAAACAATCAAGCTATTCAATAATGAAGCTCCTTGATTTTAAATAAAAAGACAAATTTTTCTCGGAGAAAATTAATTTTTTAAAAATTGTTTCTTTAATATCTGCATATATAATCCTAAAAAGTATTTATGGCACCTATTATTGTTGATTAAGGTAAATTTAAATAAATGTTATTTTAGAAAATCCTTATCATAAAACTTAAAACATTTTTCTTAACATGCACAGCTATTTTGCCAAGGTTTACGCAATAGTCATATTTTAATCATTTAATCTCTTAGTAAAAATTTATATGGTTATTCTTAATATCATTCTCTTGAACCATTTTTAAAACTTTTGTTTTAATTTTGTCTTTCTTTTTTTCTAAAAAAAGCATGTTAAATCAATACATTTATCAAAGTGTTTGAAGCTCTTTTCCAAGATTCTGATTGGTTCTCTCATATATTGCGTAATTTACTTCGCAAGCTGTGAGCAGCTGTCATCATGACGTGCTGTCATTTTGGCAGTTGTACGTAACAAGAAGTTAATATTGTAATACCTATTGTATATTGTAATACAATGTAATACATTTAAACAAGTAGAAAGTAAAAAATGAAACACGCAAAGCACGCGTCTGTAATGTCTAGTATAAAATAAAAAGAGATTAGATTTTAATTCAATTTTAATTCAAGAAAATGTCAATTCTATCTTTAATGACCTAAAGAAAATAGTTATTTTCAAATAAGAATTAATTTTGATTCGAAACACTATAACTACAACGCTATTTTATAAAAAAGTTTTTTTATTTTCTTTAGATTAAATTATTGTACGAATGTAAACCATGAAGAGACGTGCAGGCAGAAGCAGTAATAGATTTCATCATTTCCGCGCGCACAAAAAATAAAAATAAAAATTTTATTAAACTGTTGCAAAATTCAAACATATTATTAATAATTTTTTTTATAATAGATTCCTAAATATTTTTTTTAATTCAAAGGGATAATTTGCCCCCATACGTAATGCTTATGAAGATGTTCTATAAGCTATTTCTTTTCGAAAACCTCTGGCTAACAATCATATTTAATGCATTTTGTTTCGTCTTTGTTATTCATTTAAGCTGCATTTTAAAACGTTGTTTTCGAGGAAAATTTTACTAAAAAGCTATAGTTTACGTTACTATATGCTATATGCTATATGCTATAATTCTTTAGTAAAGAACAACATAACGGAATCAATTTCTAGAAGAATACTGAGTTTCTCAACGATTCCTATTTTTGTTTACTAGATTTACTCTTTAATAAGTTGTAAAGCCTTGACATTTAATATTACAAACAAAACGTCTGACATATTATTTATGTATAACGACTTTCGCTCTCATTTGATCATCATTATCCGTATGAGCACGAAGCACTCATTAGATCAGACACATCTTTCTGCGTGTGATTCCATAGTAAAATCAGAAATAAGTTTGTCATGAATTTATTCTTTTTTTCATCATATGTACACATTTTTATTTTTTTAAATTAAAAAGTAGAAAGATTCCCAGAAATAATCAACAATTCAAATATAATAGTAAATAGACTAATGAGAATCAGCGCAAAATTATTGCGCAAAATTACAAATTTCAATAATTAATACAAGTTTAACCCGTGCATATAAGTATATTTCCAAATCCATAGTCCAGTTCCTGCTTCAGTTAGAGTAGTTCCATTCTTCTGGCCATCTTCAATAATACATATAGATATATTAAAGCGTAGCAGTCACAACATCGGTTAGATTATTTTTCCATCGTGTTTCAATTTATACATATAATAATTATTCCAACGCGAAAGTAAAAAATTTGTGTCTCAAAAGTCGTCACATATTTAAAAAAAAGTAATGAGTATTAAAAGTCGAGTGTGCTTCCAGAAGTTTCGATTTTAAATGAAATATATTAATTTATATGCACGGGATAAACTTATGTTAATTATTGAAATTTGTAATTTTGCGCAATAATTACCGCGCCGATTTCCATTAGCCTATTATATTTGAATTGCTGTTTATTTTTTTATTTTTTATATTTTTAATTGTTTACATAGTTCATTCCGTTATATTAATTTTATAGTTTTTATCTGAATCCTTTGGACATTATGGACGCACACAAAAATTTCATAGACAAAATTTTGACAATTTTTATTTTGCTGACTCCATTCTTCTTCGCTTGTGAAGTGTTCCGGACAAACATTTCCGATTTTTTTTATTTTATTTTATGTAACATGTACACTATTTATTTATATAAATAATTGTGTATATCTTGATCTATTAGATGTGGTTCTTATTGTTTTGTTCTGTTGTTTTCCTTGCTTATTTAATTTATTAATAAATTATTATATGACTGAAGATGACTAAGTAAAGTTCGAAACGTCTCAAGAATTTCAAGACTAATGTAATTAATTCTTTGAATGAATGATATTTTAAATTGTGACCTAAAAAATTTCTCGTTTAATTGGCTTGGGTTTTTTATTCTAATTGCTTGCAAAAATACGAACTGCTCTCTTTTCTATTATTATTATTACTTTTTAATACAATTTTCTTCGAAAGCAACGTATTGGAATGTAACCGTGGAGATAATTCTCTTTCGATATCGATGCGCACTCGGCACATCGTTCATCCTCACGGATGGAACTCGATTACGAAGAAATTTATAAACCATCGTTGCGCATAATTGAAAGGCTCTCTAGAGCGATCTCTTCAAGTTATTAACATGATAATTTTTCATCCCGTTTAATTTTGTGTAATACGTTTCCCCTGGAGGCTTGCCTCATCAAAGTCGCAGTTATCCAGACGGAGGCGGAAGCGGCGGTCGAACGTTGGCAAGGAACTCGTCCGTCAGCTCGCAGAGCTCGCTGGAGGGTGCATCCAGTTCTTCGAATCACCGGGGATCATCGCCTCAAATCAGAGCGTTTGGCCCGGACGGACGGCATCATGCTCGACATGATCCTCTACATTCCGCCTCTTCGTATCCACCTAGCAGAAGCTCGAGGTCAGTGCAGAAAAATATGGTTTAATTGTTATTTAATAATTTGAAAATAAATAATATTTTTTTCTTTATTTTAATAAATGATTAAAATATAAAAAAACATAAAAAATATAAAATTAGCTACATTTGTTTTTATTCATAAATTCTTAAACCATTTGTAAATTTTGTTCATTTGCTTTCACAATTTCGTATTTACTTACATAATTTTTATGCGGATAAAAATTTGTCTAACAATAAGCTGTATGTACAAAATTACAATATTACATGTATAATTATTATCTCAATAATATTTCTTCTTGTTTTTCTACAATACGTGTATGTTTGGAAATTTCCTATAGATCTCCTTCACCAGCTCGTGCAGCATCCTTGGATGCACGTTGTGCAAGTCCTGCCAGTTACATGGGTAGCCTGCACAGTGGAAATGCGTCGCCTTCACAGACCTCTTTGTCGTCCGTAGCAACGGGTGTAAGTTCCACTTGCGGGTGTTCGCCGATGAATGCCGTTCAAAGTACTTCCAGACAGACCAGTCGTTGCTTATCACCCCTTCTCATCCCACCGCCACGTGCTTCCATAAGGTAAATAATAGAATTCTCATAAACATGATAAATATATTAAACTCTTTATAAAAGTGTGAATAACGTCATTTCTGAATATAAAAAGATATGTATAATGAAATGCAAGTAAACGCGTAATGAAAGTGTCAAAAGAATTTATTTTTATAAACGTATTACATTATTTCCATGGAACAAATTCTAAAATTTTCATAAATACAGACTTTTCTTTTCTTTTTTCTATAAAAAAGCTATAAAAATTCTATAAATTAATCTCCAAATATAAATATTCTGATATATTGTAATATTAGCTTCTAAAATTTCTTTCTGTAAAGGCATCAATTAAAAACCGTCGCACCGGATTTATTTTCAATAATTATTAAAATTTTATTAAATTCTTATTAGTGTTTAGAGTACATTTTGATCATAAATTTGGAAAAATGTGTACATTGCTTATTTTTCTGCAGCAGCGACGGTGGCCCCATACCGCCTGCTTCCCCACTTGGTTCTTTACAACCGGATCTTTATCAAAGACGTGACGGTCCTGTTTTTCTCAGCGCTCGCAGGTACATAATAAAACTTTGCTTATAAAACTTTGCTGATCTTAAACTGGTTTCCCTTGCTACGTAACAAACATGCCATTTATTGCTAAAAATAGTACCAGCCACACAAATCGCGTAATATTTGCGTAATTGCAGGACTGGAAAGCATTTGGGTAGGCTTCATCTGCGCTTGAGATATGACTTTGATAAATCAGATTTGGACGTGCACTTGATCGAGGCGCACGATCTCGCAGGCAGCGATCAGGGCGGTTTCAACGATCCTTACGTCAAGTTGACTCTCAGCCCGGAAGTGGACAGCAGGAAAAGACAAACGCAGATCCACCGGAACGATCCAAATCCGTTTTTTGATCAGCGTTTCAAATTTCCCGTTAGCTACGAAGAGCTGCAGGAGAAGACTTTAGTTTTGCAGGCAATTACATACCATAGTTAGGAAATCGCATAAAAGGATTTGTAAAATAGGCTAGAACACAATTCCCAAATTTAATCAAAATCACTAACATTATGACGCAATTACATTAGGTATTCGATTACGATCGTTTTTCGAGGAACGATGTGGTTGGTTCGGTGAGAGTGGCCATGGACAGCCTCGAATTGGTCTCTTCCACTTCTTCGGTAGAAGTTTGGGGTGAGATAACGAGAGAACGCAAACCGCCGGAAGAGATTCAAGAGGTTTTGGTCTCACTGTCTTACTTACCGAGTGCCGAAAGGCTCACGGTTCTCATGATGAAAGCTAGAAATCTGTTTCCCCAACAGGTAAGATACATATACATATATTATATATAATAAAGATATATATATATATATATATATATAAGGCGAAAAATATATATATTACATTGATGAAAATAAAAGATTGATTTCTTTTCAATCGCCTTTAGTTTAAAAATAAAAAGTGGTCTTCGCTTTGTTTGTTTCTGCCTATAGTAAAAATATTTCGATAAAGTCATTCATTCTTAGAGTGTACTTTTTTACTTCTTTTGCATTTTAATAAAGCTTACGTTCTATTAGAGGATACACTTAGTTTTTGCCGTTTTTTTTTAAAGCGTATTTGTTTCAATAAGAATATGAATTAATACATCTTATTAATTTAATACACCTTACTAAAATATTTTTCATCGTTTCTATTATTTTTCTTATCTTTTTAGCAAAAGTTGGATTCCGCAACGATAAAACGAGCTATCTTTTAACCCTTTGAAGCACACATTTTTCTTTACATGGAAAACAGTTGAAATTTATTACTCGGGGGTTTTCGGGGTCGCTGATTACGTATATGACCTCAGATTTCCAAAATTCAAAATGGCGGATCAAAGATGGCGGACCTAATTAGGAAAAAATTGCTTGATTGAGAT
>NW_012026805.1:1002766-1005808 GCF_000956235.1 Wasmannia auropunctata
CTGTAAAATGCTTTTTTGATCATTTCGATACGATCATTTTTGACGAAGTTACACTCTCTTGAATTTTGCCTATTTTTGGAGGCTAGAACAGGTGATCCTTTAATTTTTTGGACCAGTGTATTTATATACATATAATGATTTAATGATTATCTCATAGTAAGCATTTTGAATGATATATGATGCAGGATAAGGAGACATTGGATCCATTCGCGAAAGTTAGTCTCCTCTGTGGAGAAAGAAGAGTAAAGAAGAAGAAAAAAACAGCTGTTAGGAGGGCAACGATGAATCCCGTTTGGAACGAAGCAATGTCGTTTAATATACCTGCCTCATTACTTGCATCGTCGGCTATAGAGGTATCATATAACAGTCGCTATATATGATATTTTAAAGATATTGCACAACCAGCAGACGTAGGTCAAACGATACAAAAATAATTAATTATAATTAATTACGTGTGTGTAAGATATGCGTGCTGGACTCGAGCAGCGAACTGATCGGTGGAAACGCCATCGTCGGATCCTGCATTATTGGACCGGCCACAGGTGCGGACAGCGGTAACAGTCAAGGACGAGAGCACTGGCTTCAAATGACGCAGTCTCCGAGGAAGCAAATTGCTGAGTGGCACACGTTACACTAGTTCGATCGTCATTACGATCTAGCCATTTGATTGCCCGAATAATTCGCGCGTCCTTGATCGAAGGAAATACAATCTGTCGTCATGTTACGTCATAACAAACAGTCGAGTAACCATATACATATACAAAACGTATAGCGATATTATATGTAAAATGGCAAAAAATGACATGCATTTCCCGTCTCAACAAAAAAAAAAAAAAAAAAAAGAAAAAATTCAACGACTCATTAAAAAACCGTTCTTCTGCACTTTTATATAGATATATTGATGAACGTTAAAGATTAACATTTCGCCTCGAATGTCGATACTCGAGGAAAAGAAAGTAAGAAAGAGAAATAATAATGGTAAATATTCTCTATATATCCCTAATAAGCACTAACCAAGCACTATATGCACTTGTATTTTTGTTTATTGCACAACACTCTGCGCTATACGCGTGATCCAACTGTTTCTTAATTTTGGATACCTGAACCAATTTAGACGTATTTTTAAAATACTGCGTTAATACAGACTCTCCGCGAAGTTACAATAAAGGAAAGGTGATCCAAGCTGTGAAGCAAAAGCAGAGACAGATCTCGCGTTTCGCTTTAACAGATCAATAATTAAACGTACAAACTAATATTTTAAGATAAGACACAACTCGAGAAGACAATTATCAAGTCCAAGTATGCTGATCAAATCCGTCGTCTTTACTAACAAAGGAACGGTCGAAACTATTCCTTATCGATTTTGACGGACTTTGGATATGTATGTCATACAGAGCAACAGAAAAATATTAAATGCGTGTTTTATCTTACTTTTTTACTTACTTATCTTAAAAATTATAATTTAGAAATTAAGAGAAGAAGAATTAAGGATTAAAATAACCCCTTGAAGTTAACGAATTTTTTTTCATTTTTAGGGAATATCTTCGAAATTATTCGAGATACATGAAAAAATTTTATACAAAAGTTTTATGGTTTTTTTATACTCTTTATAACGGTGTATTTTACTATTTTTTAAATTTACCCTTACCCCTAATCATTAATTTCAGCTCTTAAACCTTAGAGATAAACAAATGAGAAAAAAATACGTGTCTAACTTTCTTTTTGATGCTCTGCAACGTATGTATCCAAAGTTCATCTTGTTGATAAACAACAGTTCCAATCGTTTCCTTGGAAGAAGCTATCTTTCTCTCAGGTTTTCTCATATTTCTCTCATAATTATGCTTCTTCTTCCTCCTCTTTGAGAAAAAAAAGAATTACATACATTGGAAGCGTAAATCTGTCATTGTGTGAAAAATATGGCCTAGAGTATTTAAAATACACCGTGTTTATAGCTTACTGGCTGAACGAAAAGGCCTAATATCCCTGCGAACGAGCATGCTAATCGCGACAGCGTATTGATTGTCGTTATCGCTGTGTATTTTGTCGAGTGTATAATTCATATATGCTAAACAAATTGAAACATAATGTGTGTAAAGAAAGCAAACACAAAATGTTTTTCGCTTAGTATCAAACACTGATTAACACAACGGACAAATATTGATTTGTCACCGGCATTGATCTTTCTTAACGACGTCTCTACAAATAGTATATACACATACTTACTTTCTACTGAACCACGGGAAATTAAGTCTGATTTTTACACGAATCAAGTATTACAAACGCAAAAAGTATCCGACCAACACTCACTATATCACACTATATACTGATAATTTGTGCTTTCACATTTTACCGAATATATTTCTTTTGATTTTAAATATCAAAAAATAATAAGCCTGCCGGTTATCAGAGGGTATAATCGTATATATATGTACGTTGTACATCATTACGTTTAAGTGTCTGCGATTTATCAGTTGAATTGCATTGTAGTAACCCATTGTTGAAAAGAAAGAATTAAATGTTAATAAGCGTCAAGTATATCAAAAGTAAATATTATAATAAGTATAAATATATATATATATATAAATATATATATATATATATATATATATATAAAACGTGTAAAGAGAAAAATCTCTAAAGATTTAAATGAGAAGAAACGTTTCCACCTCGGAAGCGTAGTCCGAACTGTACGCTTAAAAAAATATATATACAGTACATATATTTACAGTATTTCTATTATATATTCTATATTATATATATACCACGAAAGAATATATACATATAAGGATGTCTCAGTAACTATTAGCACCTAAAATATCTTGGAATCTAAGGTCTAAGGAAAATTTTTTTTTTAGAAAAATTGCACGGTACGAAACCTATTATATGGTGATAATAATTTTTGTCGAGATAGAGGCGTTTCGGAGATTTCAAGGTCAATTACGTTTTTTCCAATGGAATTAAATGATTTTTTTTACATAATATAATTCCTCTAATTGTTCTGCATACAAAAGTGTTAAGGTAAAGTTGTCGAAAAATCAATAT
>NW_012026805.1:1006022-1006560 GCF_000956235.1 Wasmannia auropunctata
AAAAATAAAGTAATCTAATTTTTAATTGTTTATATCTCGATTAATTTTGCAATAAGAAAAAAAATCCTTTGGCACAAAATTCTATCTCCCAAAGTACTACCTTTGTGCAAAATTAAAAAAATTTACTGAGAGATGACTGATCCGCTTCACGTGGAATGGCCCAAAATTATTTAAAGACATAGTAATCGGAAATTTGACAAGGCAAAACTTCGAGATAAAGCTAGCGGTAGCGCTTGGACAGTGCCAGTGCCGTATACTCACAAGTCATCACCCGATTTATATACTTGGCGTCGCGCCGCTACCGCAGCGCTTGATCTATAAAATGTTATATATTGCAAATTAAATATCCGAATTCGTAGCATAACAATAACATATACTAAATAATAAAAATATATAATATATAACATAATATATACTGGAAAGAATAAATTCTTTGTATCAAAGTATCATTAGCTCAGCGTTAGCGTGTAAGTTTGATGTTCTAGGGATCTCAGGTTCAAATCTCGATGTGTTTTCAAAAATTGTAAACCTGCGTATA
>NW_012026805.1:1008324-1010696 GCF_000956235.1 Wasmannia auropunctata
AGTGACTGGAGTTCAGACGTGTGCTCTTCCGATCTCCTCTAATTATTCTGCATACAAAAATATTAAAGTTGTCGAAAAATCAATATTTTACAAGATATTTAATACTTAATCATACCATATTTTGATATAAAATATGAAATATCTCGTATTATATACTATTAATTTCTAGATAATTGTACCTTACTTTTATGCACAGAAGAATAAAACGAATTGATTGGTGTAAAGAAAACACAGTTGTTTAAAAAAAATGAAATTTTTACTTTTTTTGCAGAGCAACTGTGTTTTCTTTACACCAATCGATTCGTCTTATTATTCTGTGCATAAAAGTATAAGGTACAATTATCGAGAAATTAACAGTTTACGTTTAATACTTTTGCAAAATAATTAGAGGAATCATGTTATGTAGAAAAATCATATATTCCATTTGGAAAAACAAAGTTGATCTTGAAATATCCGAAATGCCTTCACCTGCAGGATAAAAATTATTATCGCCATATGATAGCCTCCTTCGTATCATGCTAGAGTAACATTTTGATAACAAAAAATGTTTCTCTAGACCTTATAAATTCCAATTCAATATTTTAGGTGCTAATAATTACTGAAACATCCTATATAGTAGAATTAGAAATATCTTGTGCAGCTGTAATTGTAAAGATGGACATCAGTAATAGCCGTAATAGGGATATTTGTAAGTTTCAAAGAATTTGCTATAAGTTTTCTTAATAAAAAAACATGGTTTTCACATTGTGAAATAATTAATAATAATAAAGCTTAAAAGTTAAAAAATGAAAATTAATTATCACTAGTTAATTTAAATAATTTTAAAACAAAATATGTTATTTGAAATATGAATCTCATTTCATGAGTGCTTTGTGAATAAAACAAGATACAAAGTGAAAAAGAACGAAGTAATTCGATAAGAATGAAATGTTTACTTGAAATCAATTTAGAAAAAATAATTAAGGGATTAAATGTAGTAGCTTAAATATAATATTTTAAATCTTTTATCAATTTTATAGGTACATATATATAGTATATATATATATATATATATATATGTAAAATATTATATGTATATATAATATAGAACTGATAAAAGATTTAAAATATTACATTTAAATTATTATATTTGATCCCTTATTAATTGTTTTTTTCTGAATTTTCTAAATTGATTTCAAAATTCTATATATACACATATATATGTATATACATATAAATCAACTCATATTTATATAAAGCATTTCATAATTTTTCATCAAATATGTCGCTATTACTAATCTCCATTTTATCAGCTGCGCTATATTAATATAAATTACACTTAATAATGTTCTTATATGTTTACCGTCGTACAATCATCTTGGGTGTCTGCTGAAATGTACTTTCGATATTACTATATTCTACTACGTCGAAGAAAAATTCTTTATAAAGTATACTTACACAAATTCTCGTTACATGAGAGAAGCTCAATTTTTTTCAAAGCTTAGATCAAATTATATTTATACAATAAAAAATTACCTTGTTTGACACGTATGTTCACTATTGAAAATTCAACTTTATGAAAAACTGATGTAACATCAGTTATTTCACAGAGCCAGCACGAGTTGTTATATTTTTTACAAAATTATTTTTATGAATAAAAAAAACTCGTTATGGTTCTTCAATCAATAGAAGTAACTATTGATGGACCTGAATTTGCCTTGCATTATATGGTATACCAAGAAGAGCCTCACTTGATATCTTAATTAACAAAAGATCTAAAAAGTGAAAGAAAAACGTCATGTCCTGCCAATAAAGGATAAGGAAAGCATTTTATCTTACTTGTCGAGATTTGTAAGTAAAGCGGAAGGAATATTGTTTTGAAGTGTTTTTAAAGATCTCCCATGTCCGTACATTGTAAAGAGTAAATAATGTATTCTAAATGTAATGTGTATAATCAATATTTTCTTGTAATGTAATTCTTGAATCCAATCATAATTTCTTTCAAAATAAAGAATAACTTATTTACATCAGAAATCCAATGTATTTTATCTAAAGCTGCGAATTGATTTATCGTATATACATATTGTATATATACAGAGTGTCCCATTTTAATGTCCCACCCCAAATAACTTTTTTATTTTTGATCTTAGAAAAAAATGTTTCAGACAAAAGTTGTTTGGCTTTGAAGGGGACATAAGGTGATGTCATTAGTGTAACCGTGAATAGTTGCTCGAAGGTCATATGAAGGTTACCTTCAATTTCTTAAATAGAACCCCCTACTTTTTATTGCATATTCGTGTAGATCATCTCGAAAACTTTCCAAAACATAGATAAAATGTTTTTTGGTTAAGTAAATCTCGAGTTATAAAGCTTGAAAGTTACAGTACCACCGA
>NW_012026805.1:1010746-1020531 GCF_000956235.1 Wasmannia auropunctata
CACAGCCATTTTCGCTGTAAACAATTCCCCGCTCTTCCCCACTCACCGCGTCTCGCGCTAGGCAACCGCACTCGATGGACGGTCGCGCGCTAGTATTGGCGGCGGGCCGAACTCGCCGAACGAATACTCGCTCATTCGGCGATATTCAAAAATTAATATCTCGTTAAATATTGCGAATTTTGCAAAATGGTAGAGGACTTTTCGATTCAATTTAGTCCATTCTATCTACCCATGAGCGGTCATACACCTATTCTGAGACACCCTGTATATGCGTGCAATAAGATGCGCATACATTGGGATCTTAAGTAAAAAAAAAATTATCTGTTACAAATTATGGCAGAACGATATATAAAAAAATATATTAATAATAATGAAATAATTTTTGTGACATTGTATTTACTGTACAGCACAACACTTAAATTTAAGTCTTTTTTATTTATGCATTTATACATTGTATCATAACAAATCATCAGATTTTTGCACATAATCTTTCTTTTCAAATAACAACATGTTTTGTATAAGTTATTAATACAACACTATTTTATAGTTATAAGAATTTTGAACTAATATTTTTCGTTAATTTATCTGTTTCTACAATATCAACAAACTTTTTTGAACCCTTCTGCTGAACAGAAAGAGTTATGCTTGCTCCACTTTCATGCCACTTTGCTTTTAACAATACACAGCATCCTCTACCTATTAAAAAGAACATTTTCATTAGAGAATATTATGTAATATGTAATAACCAGACAAGAAAAGTAGAAAAAGTAGGTACCAAGTTCTCCTCGTTCGTGAGCTGCTGCTAATTGATTAACAATACGCCTTTCCACTTCGTACTTGATGGAACGAGCACCATAATGAACATCGTATCCATCCGCTAATACTGATAGAACCTCTCTGTCCCATTTTAATTCAATCATATGTCTTTCCTTTGCACGTGCAGCCCATGCTTTTAATTCTCTGGCGACTAATTCTATTAATTCTGCCCGAGAAAATGGTAAGAAATATACAATTTCATTTATTCTTCCCAAAAACTCATCTCTCCGAAAATGATTTTTAAGTATTGGGCGTACCTACAAAACGATGTTATTATACAATTTTCTACATTTTTAAAAATATCTCTTATATACTTTTATTTTACGTACTACTTGATCCTTAAAATTACGAGATATCTCAATACGTTCAGGCTCTTGATCTTCATCAGCAGTATTGACTAATCTGTGGTTTAATAGATTTTCAGCTTCTGCTCTGAGTTGCATTGCGTGTTCTGCAATTTCCTCGCTTCCTAAATTTGATGTCATTATAAAAATAGCATTTTTACATTCGATTGTCTTTCCTTTACCGTCAGTTAGTCTTCCCTTAAGAGTAAATATTATTGCATTATTAAAGATCTCTATAGATAAATAATTTAAACAGTAAATAACTACCTCATCAAAAAGCTGTAGCAAAACAGTTAAAACATCAGGGTGGGCTTTGTCAACCTCATCAAATAATACAACAGCAGCAGGACACTTTTTCAAAAGTTTTGTCAGTTGTCCACCATCATCATGTCCCACATATCTAAATAACAAGTTTTTAAACATTCATTGCTATTATATGAAATTATATAAAATTTTTAATTTGAAATACAACAAATAATAAATTATTAAATAAATAATACTAAAAGGTTATACCCTGGTGGTGCTCCAATCAATTTTGCAACTTCATGTTTCCCTTGATATTCAGACATATCCAATCGAATAAAACTGTCCGATTTATTTCTGTGAATATAAGCGGCTAATTGCTTGGCTAATTCTGTCTTGCCAATGCCCGACGAACCCAAAAAGAGAAATACTAGTGGATGCTCCTCATCTATCCAACCATTCTCTTTCCTTCTGATAGCTAATATAATTAGATAATATAATAATTTGTATCTTTTAATAAAATCTTTTAATAATTTTCTAATAAAAATAAGATTATAGAATTCTTACTGGAAGCAACGATAGAAATTGGTCCTTCCTGTCCTACAATATGTTGCTTCAAACGTTGTTCTAATGGAAACCTGCGACGTTCCTCTGCTTCCTAAGATCCATAAGAAAATTTTTATTTATACATAATATGCAAATTATTTTGTTTTTACATAATTTTATACATGTAACTACTTTTGAGCAAAAAAAAATAGTTTCAGTACATACCTTTTGTTTTACCATTTCATCATATTTAATGGCATGTTTAATGAGCATCTCTTTGATTTCTCCTTCTTTAGCATATTCAACTGCTCTATATCCCGTTTCATTTTCTATAGTTGGATTTGCTCCTCCATCTAATAATGCTTTCACACAAGCTTTTGAATCAGCTAACACAGCATAATGTAATGCTGTAAAACCTTGGAAAGAAGCTCGATTATTCAGTCGATCAGAAAATTCCTCTTCTCTCTTTGTGAGAACTAAAATATCCAAATTGAAATCAATCATTTAATCGTCAATATTAAAAGATTCACATTCAATATTCTCGAACTTTAACATTTATAAGAAATTGTAATCTTTGTTTGTTAGCTCTCTTATTTAGTATTAATAACAGTATTTATATGTAAAATAAAAATAATACCATCCACAGAATGTAAGCCCTTTTCCATAGCAGTTCTATATACATTAACAAAGTTATCTCCTGCATTTACATCAGCACCATTTTTCAATAGAATTTTTATAATTTCTTCCCTTTGATTTATAGCAGCAGTTTGCAATGCTGTCCAACCTAATGGATGTCTAGTATTTACATCAATGCCATCTGCTATAGACTAGAATAATATCATATATACAGTATTTTTTATTCTCTTTTCTTTTTTATACTATATCAAATATATATATACAGGATGCGCTAAAAGTAAAAGTCTAATACAGTATCAGACTTTTACAAATATCTCGTAAATAATGCAATTTTGAAAAAAGTTTCATACAAAAGTTGTGAGATTAAAAAAAATGCATTGAATGATAATATCCATTTGACCTTGAATGACATTGATAAGGTCAGGTCAAAGTCAACTTGTCTCTCTTTTTTTTTTAAGCTAACGCTGAGACATTTTCAGATAAAAGTTATAATAAGTCTCAATGTTATTAAGTATTTTTCAAGTTATTGATTAATAAATTTTTAATACCAGACATTAGCGTTATCCAAGGTGTATCTTGACAACATCACTTAAGATCAACTCGATATCATCATTCAATGCATTTAAAATTTGCGTTGTTTAAACGTTACAATTTTTGTCTAAAATTTTTTTTTCAAAACTGCATTGTTTACGAGATATTTGACTGTATCCAAGCTTTTGATATACCCTGTATATATGTATATTGCTTTGTATAAATGTATGAATGTATAAAAAAACATTTAATGTCAGTAATAGTATTGTGAATTATTTTTCTTTATAGTAATAATATCAGAATCTCAATTACATTCATTAGAAAACTATTACTTCATTACCTTCTTTAATTCTGAAATATTACCATATTGGACAGCGCGAAAAAATCTTTTTTCTGTAAAGAATATTAAGAATATTTATTCATATTTCATAATATGATTAATTATATATATATATATAATCCATCATGAAACCAACAAGCTTTGCTAGGGTGGTCATTTTAAGCAAAAAAGTTCATATATATAGGTATATATATAGTTAATTTAGCTTTGTTCACAAGATATGAACTGAAATATCAATGTATCAGAAGTATATCAAACACGTGAAATACTAAGATTTTTTATTCCTACAAAGTCCATCAAGAAAAAATTAATAAGGAGATAACAGAAACTGCAGGTAGCCTCTGTCATCAACTTTACTAATATTCACTGGATGCAATCACTGGAACGATGGGTCACAGCACCTTTACAATACTGTGGTGAACAACTTGGATAATAATGTGAATAAAAGAACATTCCTCTTTAATTGTGTCAATGTAGTGATTGTAATAATAATGCGTAATACTAATGATAATTTCATATCAATAAATTACATGATTAATACATAGAAATTTGAGGTCTTTCATTATAGAGACCCAGGGTTGGATAAGTTAATTTTTTTTTAACTAAGTTAAGTTAAAGTTAACAGTCTAAAAATTTAACTTAGTTAAGATACAAGTTAGTCCATAATAAAATTGAGTTAAAAGTTAAGTTAATAAAAAAAAGTAACTGAAAAATTAAAGTTAAATTTTTTCATTTTATAATTTTTAGGGTTTCTAAAGTATATATTTGTTATACTTATTTTTGTTGAGCCGCAGAAAGAGGACCGATTTCGAAGGACTTCTTCCAACGTGATTTAATGTACAGAAGATCTGCAAACAGTGATTCCTTCCCACGGCCAGACTATATATTTATTATATTATTACAACTGCCTTGATGTGTATTCTCAAATTTGAGTTTGAAGACACTAACTTAGACATGTATTTTATTTTGGGTTTACAAGAAGCACTAAAAATGTAACTTCAAGAAAGTTAGATCAAAAGTTAATAGTTACCAATAAAATGTAACTAAATTAAGTTAAAAGTTAAGAGCCTAAAATGTAACTAAGTTAAGTTAAAATTATTTAACTTTTTAACTTTTTAACTTAACTTTTAACTTTTTTTAACTAAGCACTATCCAACTCTTGTATAAAACACTAACAAGTGTTCGTATTTTGGAAACGAAGGTAAATTTAGTCACGCTGTATGAGCTTTCATTTTGCTTAAAACGACCACCCGAATACGCTAGCAAAGCCTGTTGGTTTGATGAAATGAAACCCCTGTATATATTTTTCATCACAGTGTGTACCTTTAAGATGTGAAGTGTCACAAAAAGCCACTACAAGCCCAAGACTGCCCAGAAGCATTCCAAGATGCTTGTAATGTCTCCTGTCACGCTTGTTGCCGTGCTCTTCGTACTTTTTTTTCGTAATTGTTGAAAGGGCTCCAGAAAAATCTAAGAGAATTCTATCCAGTAATCTGTATTGAGTATAGATTCGAGGTGCTAGCAACAAGGCTATGCCTTGCCGCTGAATATAACCTCTCCGACAGCCCCAACACATAGCATTGAAACAATCGCCGTTTTTAAAGTGCTTTCGACTCGAAAGCGTCTCTAGCGTTCCAGTATTTTTTATCGCGGGACACAATTTTGAAATGCACAATCGTGACATGTTGATTTGTCAATTTTTCATCGGATTCACGATCACGGAGTTGATCGCTCAAAACACACGCTTGAATGATATACAGATACGAGCTGTCGCCGAGCCGAGCCGAGCTACCACGAGCAGTAAGGCCGGTGTCTTAATTCTTCCTTCGGATGGCCCTGGTCCTCGCACACGGAATAAATGCAGTCTTATAGGTGCGTAACACACCCGGCAGGTTTCGTCAGAACCGTTTATAAAATTTTATACCTACCCAGTAATTAAATGAGAATGGGTTGAAATAGATTGAAAAAGATTTATTGCAACGTTCACAAACGCGTACTTCTAAAAATCTAAATCCATTTCAATATGCCTATTATAATGCCTTATTTGTATTCATTTATAGGAATAATCATGAAGTACATTTTCTATGCCATTTAATATTAAAAAAAAAATCAGCTTTAAAAAGTAAATCGTGAATACTGGTTAATTCAAAATTCTAGATAGGAAATGCATTTTTTCTAATTAAATTCAAAAAAAAGTTTTTCCGTGAAAATGAATCATGAATGTTATTCAGTTAAAAATTGTGACTAGGAAATGCATTGTTTCAATTCATCTAAATCCAAAAAAGATCATATAATATTAATATTATATTTATAGTTGTATTATAAAAAATAGAAATGCATTTATTTCCACGAAGACCAAATCCTTTTCAATCTATAAATTAAAAAATTTTAATCCTTTCCCGTTTACTGGGTAAAATGATGCAAAATGCAACACACGCCGCGCGATTCGTTACGCCAGTGAACGGTGACTGATGAGGATTGTATGTATGTACACTTATAGCTTGTACCGCAAATCGATTTCTATTTATTACAGACGATCATTACTATATATTACTAATTCTAAAACAAAGCACGCAATAATAACGCTTTTATTCTTATAATTTATTATTTATTTATCGTTTATGATTTCTATCAACGCAACCGGGCGATCAATATTTTATCGTGAATCTATATAAGAAAATACTAATTTATTGAAATACAAAATACACGTAGCAAAGATTAAAAGTATAATTGCATAATTGCAATTAATAAATTCTGAATTCTATATACATGTATATTATTTTAAGCATATGCAGATGAAATTATAACAAAATAACATATATGGCGTTCGTCAATTGCCTTCATATTTCAGAGACGATTTTTTTATTTAATTAATATATTAATATATATTATTTATATTATTAAAAATTTGTTTACATTAAACATTGGAGCGAAATAACAACCAAATCTATGGCTCATATAGCCCATTATCTGTATTAATTGTATTTTTAATATTAATATAATATTATTATTTTTAATACCGATTTAACTTATTCTTTATCTTTTTCTAATTAATTTTTATGAACTAGAAAAAGATAAAAAGTAATGCTTAGAACACAAAATATTAATTGTTATAATATTGCAGGAATATTATTTTGCAGGATTGAAAAATTAAAAAAAATGTTCTTGAAACTTGCAATAATATTCTTCCATTATATTCAAAAAGATATTTATTAATATTCCTGCAATTATACTGAAATATCTAAAAATATATTGCAAACATATTCTTGAAACATCAATGCAATATTCAAAGAATACCATTGTAGAAAGTTGCTTGTTTTCAGAAAAATTAAATAAATTATATCATTTTATTATATGTACATAAATAAAATATAAATAAAACCATTAATAAATAATATAAATATTGTTTTCCAGTTATTTAAATAATTTTAATTTCAATTAACTAAAGTTTTGTTAACAATTTTATTACAATTATATTTAATCTATTAATTTATAGTTTTAGACAGAATATATATCATAAAAAATATATCTACAATATTTCTGAATATTTATACATATATATATATGTGTATATATGTATATATATATATATAATATATAATACATGATTAAATTATAATGTTATATTAATGTCAACAACATGTCTATGAAATATTAAAATTTCAATATATCCACAATGTTCTTGCAATATTTATCAAATGTAGCATTTATCAAATGTATTTCTTTCGAATTATCGAAAGTTTTCTTCTTTATATGTATCATAAGCACTATTTTTTAAAATTCTATATATAATTTTTCAGTTTTTTAGAATTCTTTTATAACCTTTTAGAAATGTTTTCGCGAATTTTTTATATAAAAACTTTTCACACAAAATACTGAGAAAGTTTATTATGTCTTTTCAAGAATTCTTAATTTATACATATGTATATTATAAATTCTAAAGTATTTTAAAATTTTTTATTCTATAATTTGCGAATTAGAAACTTTATAAAATCGGAAGAAGTTTAAGTAAAGTATTTTTCAGAAATCTTTACAAATTTAAAATATGAAAAATACTTAAAAATGAGATGAGAATTTTTCTCACCAGCGATTAGTGTTTTTTTTCGCTTTTATGGTAACTAATTCTCTTTAATGCGATTAATGTAAAAGCATAAGGGAGAAAGGAAAGAGGTACCGACGATCGCATTATAGAATTTATGAGAAACGCATGCGGCAGTCTGAATATATTATATGCGTGATTTGTAAAAATTTTCAACGCTCGATCATTTTCATCGGCTGCCGTATCGTATTGCGCGACGGAAAGCTATATTCGCTCCTCGCATTCAAATTCGAATTACTCGTATGTGATTGCGAGCAAATGATCACGCGACTCGACAAATCGACATGCGAATATCCGGTGAATCCGATCCTTTTGAGACTCTTGCTTGTTACCTGCCATCCACTGCCACCTGCTGTGAATATAACGACGAACCGCCTGCGAACCGCACGAACTAAACCGGCGCGTGGCGCGTGGCGTTCGACTTTTTCGAGAATTTTCGAAGAAACATCGCATCCGAGTGCGTCCGACCGTCCGACGTAGTCCGACGTACGGTGTGCGAAATCGACCTGAATCGACCAATCTCGCGGAGTTTCCAGAATATTCCAGAGCGGGTGGCGCGCCAATCGGCGCGTGCCACAGCGCTGCCATGATTGGCCAGTTTTGAAGCGAACTTAGCAGAAGGCCAGAAAGCAGTGCCCGACTGCCTCTGTGTGACCTGTGTGCTGTGTCGCGTCCGGTGGAGAATATCTCCTTCGGAGTATCGTGGTGCGAACGTGTCTATCGGATCTCTGTTCACCATTGAACTCGCGATCTGCTTGCGATCGGTAAAGAGAGAGAGAGAGAGAGAGAGAGAGTCGTGGTGACGTTAACTGCGAATCTCGTCGAATCGAACAGCGACTTCCAACTTCTCCGTGGAGGAGGTGTGGACACACACGCGCAACGAGTACCGACGAGTACCAACGAGTGGGCCGACGTGAGCCGCCGAACGTTCTGTCTCGTGTCACACCGAAGGAAGTGTCGATTCGGCGGAAACACCAACAGCCATGGCCGCGATGTCCGTGATCGGGATTGACTTTGGAAACGAGAGCTGTTACGTAGCCGTGGCCCGTGCCGGCGGCATCGAGACCATCGCGAACGACTACAGTCTTCGCAGCACGCCGTAAGTCATTACGCGATACTCGCCGAGGATACCGGCATCGCTCTCGTCGTCGCGCCGCCGCCGCCGCCGCCGCCACCACCACCACCACCACGCTGTGCTGTGCCGGTCGCGCGACGATCCTTCGCACATCCGCGATCCCAACACCCAGACACCCGGCACTTCGGACACAATTTATTCTCCCTTCGGATTTTTATTTTCGAAGTACAATCCGGCAGGATATAACTCATCGCTATCCCGCAACCTCACTTCCGTCGTCGGTGCGATCCAGTTCGCGCTCCAATTGGATCAGTTTTTCCGCGCTTAAACACGAGAGAACCTGTATATCTCCTGATCGGTATCGAATTTCGACTGTCTTCAAAAGACGCAATCGACGATCGGCCGATGAAAGACATAAGCTTTCTTTACTATACATATATTGGGGACCTGGAATCCGATCCTTAAAATTGTGTTTCTTTGTTTAATTTCGCGTACGATTATGCACGAAATAAAATACTCTAATTATTTTAACGATTAAAAAAAAAAAGTATGGAATAGGATGGAAACTTGCGGATAAAAGTTTTGCGCGCGCGCGCGCACGGCTATCACATTCTCCGAGAACGTTGATCATGTTACCATTTACAGGCATCTGTTACCAATCACATTCGCGTTCGTGTATTTTCGAAGTACGTACATACATATCCCAAAAAGTCTCGCTCCGCTCGCGCGGATTTCCTTGCTTTTCTTTCGGAGTTGTCACTGCGCTTATATTTATCCTCCAGCCGCCGGCAGCTGACGCGATTCTTTCCTTAATTCGACTAATTCAATCTCCTGCAGCCCGCATATCCGCAAAAGATGATTTTCTCTAATTAATTTTTACTTGTCGCAAATATTTTATTATTTTCACCTATGTAATGTTTATTGTAGCATTTCTTTTGTTTGTTTTATACACGCATCATAAGTTGCATTGTACGTTATGTTGACAGGGATAAAAAAATTTATGTTTAATACTTGATCTTGTACAGTCATGGACATATCGGTTGCGACACTTTCTTTTTTATAGGTTTCAAAACTCACTAATATTTTGCAAATGTGGACTACGATTGGTGTTATACTGCTCTCACTAATACACATCTCTGAGCGGGCTGGCAAGGC
>NW_012026805.1:1020581-1021510 GCF_000956235.1 Wasmannia auropunctata
ACAGCTCGACGCCAAATGTTTCGCTTTTCGTAGTTGGTTAACCTGACCCCCTCAAGCCTCAAAACGACAGAGAGCGCAACATTTTTAGAAAGAGACGCTTGCAAACTGCACACACCATGTTATACTTGCACCATGGACCCGACGCCCGACTTCCGACGACAACGACCCTCTTCCGATTCCCTTCGGATCGCTTCCAAAAATGCCCGAAGATCTTTATCGATCGGTGATTTGTGAATAACAAGCCCTTGAATAACAAGCGGACACCGCGGCGGACCTATAAATGCGTAGGACATTCTTTGACGTCTCGCCGACGCGACGTATCGGTAGACAGCCCCGGAAGTCAGGCGCCGAGTTCCCAATTGACAATATGCCGCAGTTTTGTTATTCCACGTTGCGAGAATGTGCATGAATGTATATGGACATACGTATGTGTGCGTGTGTGTGAGCCGGCCGTCTTCGCTTTATTTGTCGTGCACGACCTTTATGATTTTTATATTTGTTCTACGGAACACTGAAAGAACTTTTATCGAAACAGTCTTAGATAAAATTGAACGTTTGACAGTAATTTTTTTCGGTTTCCACTTGCTGCCTTTATTTACAAAATTTAATTTATTTAATTTATTTAAATTTACCTATATATTATATCTTGTGAGGTCTTTTGAAAATCTATAAAAATATATTGTTTTACAGAAAAATTATTTTAACAGTTCACATATCAGATAATGTAATAATAACAGACACATATGAAAAGTAACTCCACAATTTTTTGCTTTGGAAAAACCACACAAAATACAGCTAACCATTTTTTAATTATATATATAGAAATATATTTGCATAATATAATAGCCACAATATAATTATAACAACCTCACGAGTCACGTAACCTTTTAACATGTGAAATAAAGTCTTCAGATCGGAAGAGCACACGT
>NW_012026805.1:1021560-1025815 GCF_000956235.1 Wasmannia auropunctata
ATTTTAAAATTTAGACTGCTATTATGTAAATGCGAATCGTAATGCGTATCAAGTTTTGTTATGTTCTTTAATTTTATGTTAGGCACGAATTAATTTATTGTAACATTGAAAATGACTCGTTCGGGGTCGAAACGTTTGTTATTCAAATAATGAATTTGTTAAATTAATAAATACATATTGGAGCGATATAACACCCAAGCTTTGGCTCGTTGGCCCTTTTTTACTTCTTTTATTAATATTGGAATAATTTGGAGCCTTGACTTTAAATTTTATTTTAATTTTAAAAACTTATTATTATAGTTTTTAAAATTTGTAATATTTAATTGGATATGAATAAAACACAATTATAATAACGATTATTCTGTCATACATTATTTTTTTCACATTCCTTTTTATGTGTGAATTTCTCAGAGTGTCAATTGAAAATTGGATGCAATTAATAATAAATTTTTTTTATGTAAATACCTTTACGTAACTTTGAAAAAAATAGACATAAAGTTTAAACAATACGTATATCTGTTACGGCCGTGTAGTGTTTTAAACACAATAAATTGAGAGAAGACCGATGCATGATCAATAGCAGGATCTCTAATATATTTCAGTGTAAATTTTACATACATGTTCTAGTTTCAACGAACTGTATGCCGTTACTTTTGGATTCAACACAGCTCTTTGCGTAAAACAGAACAGTATTATCATATTATTAAATTGATAATTAATTTAATAAGTACTGATGCTCACTTGCATCTATTAAAATCTCCCCTCCTCGTGATGTGATATAAATGCTAAGAATTAAATAAAATTTAAAATTCGAATAATTATTTTAAAAAATTTTATTTATTGTTATTTACAATAACGATAATATCCGAGATCTTTTTACTATGTGTTTCCTCTGCTGATTTTAACTGCTGTTTTTAGTCTTTTTACAGATTTCTATTCACTATGTGTTTACAAACTGAGAGTGAATGCGAAATCGAAAATATTCGTAAAATCGTAATCATATATTCACAAATATATTAATTCAAATTTCTATAAATATAAATAAAAAAATAACATTTAAATATTATTTACATGAGCTCTCTAGAATAAATCAAACCTACTACAATAAAAGTCTATGAGAGCTAACACGGATGTCGGTATGTAATAGTTTTTTTACAATATCCAGCCACACGCGAACTGCGAACCGCATAATTGCTGGATTTGAAATACAACTTATTGCATAAGGCCGACATTTACTTGTAACAATTAAGTTAATTTAACACGCATTTTTATATACGATCCCCTTCCCCCCGAATCTGTAAAGAAATTATTGCGAAAAAATATCACCTCATGTTCTCAGCCGCAGTGGCGGATATAAAAGGAGAGCGGAAGGAGCGACCTCCTCCAGAGCTCTCCAAACGAATTTCGTATATTGGAAAAAGTCGGTTTTATATGAATTGAGAAAAAAAATTATCAGAGATTATTCGAGACTAAATAATGTTTGCTTAATTTTTTTTAAATAATAAAAAATATTAAAAATAACGTTAACGACAATAATGACTAAATATTCACATTTCGTTATACCACCCCCTCCCCCCAAAACAACTCTCTGGATCCGCCACTGCTCAGCCGGAGGTCAAACCCGGATCTCCCAGTTTGCCTGGAGGACATCCTTCCTTTAAAAATAACATTTATTTACTCGTATTCAAATTCATTATTTATTCATTTATTTGGATATTGTTAATTCGTCGAACACACTACTCTAAGAACTTCAAAATGTTAATTAAGACATAACTTATTTTTATCTCTATTTAAATTTTTATTCAGTTTGTATTTATATTTATAATTTATAAAATAATAATCTAAATTGAACGAAATCTTTATCGTTTTAATAAATTGTCGATGATGTAATCGAACGATTCTTATAGGAAAAAGGGGAGTAAAATGATAAAATAGATAAGATGAAATATTGCTAATATTTTTAAATTAATATAATAACAGTTAACGAGTCGATGCTTCTATAATATAATCTACATAATTGTAAATATTGGCAGTAAATTAAGTATGTTTATCAGGAGACCGTTAATGAGAAATAAACTAATATATTATTGCCAATCTTAATAATAGCACACTTCCGTCATACGCAACAACCTTCGTTAGCAAAATATATAACAGAGTGTCAGCTAACAGAAAGCAGATACCGAATATATATATAATTGATTGATGACCAACCTGCAATTTTGCTATTGCAAATAGTGTCAGCAAATGTCTCGCAAAAATGGAATTAACGTATGCTTTGCAGTAAATAAATCTGTCCTGAATTTGTTATGTGAATCTGTTGTCTCATTGCTATTGTCAACTCTGCTGTAGTGTTGTCATAAATTTGATTGTAGAATATGTTCTTTTAATTTAGTTCACATTGAAGATTAACTGAGAGTACAGCTGATTCGACTTTAATATCGTTTGCTGGCATTCCCACTAGCCACAAAATGTTTGCTGCATACGTAACTCATTAAAGGCTTTAGGTAATGATACATAATCTGTGGCAGTTTTATTTCAATCTGTCTGCAAAAATAAATAATTTATTATAATGGAAAATGTATTTTACAATTAGATAGACTCATACGTAATTTTTTGATATTGATTTGTATAATATAATATAATTACATTTATATGAAATAACATAATATTTTTACATAATACACACTAATATTTTTTATTTTTTGCATTGCAACATTTTTATTAAGTGAATAAATAAATCACAATAGGTATCAAATAAGGCACTTTAGAGTCCACATACTCCACACTGTTGTTGCGTTATTATATAAAAATTATTCTATTTCGATTCATAAAACGCGTTTTATGTATTATCTGGATCGAAATAGAAGAATTTTTATGCACCAACAACAGAGTGGACTCTAAAAGTGCCTTATATTTGATACATGTGATTTATTGTTTGAGAGTCGTAACTATTCATTACTTGAATAAATAAACACAATAATTGCGGAATGAGATAACGAACGTCATGCGTGAGCGAAGTTATGTATTTGTGCATGCTGGTTATATTTGTTAATTGCATTGTAAACGTAATTGCGTCAAATTAGTTCTTTAATAAATTACCGTATTCGGTTTATTGGTTATCTTTTTCGTTTTCTGTTTTTCTTTCATTATATTAAAATATTGCATACTAAAATAACGAGAACTTTATTACGACAAAATAAGTTATTTTATTTGTAAAAAAAGTACATTTTTAATTTAATTTGACTTTTTGTGTAGATATTCGACAGTCACCTTATTTACTTGCTTATGAGGGTAAGACGACGAAATTGATACGTCTTTAAAAAATATTAAATTTAAAAAATTTTAATTTTTTCTAACGATTTTAATTTTTAGAAATAATATACAAGGATTTAATAAATCTAAAAAAAAAATAATTATTTTTACTTCATCGCAGAAATTAGGAAAATCGGCAAAACTTAAGGTGATTTTATCGCACAAGTCCCAGTCAAAAGTTAATCCCTCCCTATGACTAATAATTCAATAAAAACATTTCGCATAGACTGTACATACGCGATTATTGACGTGTGACGTTTATGTGACAAAGTCACACCATCGACGTTGAACGATAAAACCACCTTAAGGTTGTCATTTTACCCATTTTTCTCCTATTTAATTTTCTATGGTAAGATAATATATGTAATCTGACATGTAAGTTGTTTATCAACGTGCAGTTGTTTATCAACTTAGCAAGAATTGTAGCAAAAACTTTGGACATATTTTACTTGACGTCATTTGTATAAATAATAACTAGTTTTTGACATCAAAGTGATCAATTTGAATTAATTGGTACTCAAATTCGTGGGTTAAATGATGAGAGTCCAATTGCTTGGACAGTGAGTTATGAGTAGATAGAAAGCAGTGACAAATGTTTGTCTTTTTATTACTTTCAATCCTTTTTTTTGCGAAATTGCTATCCTATATATATACGCGCTGAGAGATTATGCAGCAATGCAGCATAGAACGTCGAACAAACGTTCCGAGACGTGTCGCTGTGTTGAACGTTAAAGTGTGATCGAATTTAATATTTTACAATATTGAATCTATGTTAATTTTTCTATATTGATTGTTAATATTGCTGAAACATTGAAACTAAAGTCGCCCAGTTGCAGTTACGTTATCGGATAGTCCCAGGATGGATATGGCGCAGTTCTATTTCGATCGTAAGTAAAAAGAAAATCAAATAAACGGCGCAGCATTATAAGATTCTTCATCCGTG
>NW_012026805.1:1026388-1028051 GCF_000956235.1 Wasmannia auropunctata
GTGCGTGTGCGTGTGCGTGTGTGTGTGTATGTGTGTGTGTGTGTGTTAAATTTATGAACAAATAAAAAGATCCCATCTTTACACGGTCCTGAAAAGACTTTGAAAAAAGTCCTTACTTTGCACGATCTTATGTGCACGTATATACATATATCGAAGTATAAGTCGTATAAAATTACGAATAGAATTGTATGCTAAAATCTGATGCGAATTATAGTTCATCTAAAGTAAGCTTAAAAATACAATATTTTATCTTACAAAAAAGTTTGGTTGGATTTGTGTTTACTATCCTCTACATGTTTGGAAACATTTTGATAAATATATGTATGTGTTGTTAAAATACCGTTATTCGCACGTTACTGCGCAAGACATCACATATTTGTTAAATCTTCATGGTATTTCTTCATATATCATGCATCATGGTTTTATTTTTCTAAACTAAACGAAAAACAGTTAATAATATCCTGTGAAAAAATTCTTATAATGTCGTATAATATTTTTAAGAATTTGTCATATCTTGAATTTATAAAAATTCATGATTTACAAAAAATATTTTTATTTTTTTCAAATTTTATAACTTCATTTCAGAAATTATTAGAATAAGAAATTTTAAAACTTTTACTACTGTTTATTTCAGAATTCACATATATAAAGAATTGTAAAAAAGATGTCTTTTCAGTATTTCTAAAAAATGTTCCAATTCGTATAAAAAAAATTTTTTTAATATTTTAAAAAATTATAAAATTATACGGAAAATTTTGAAAGATCTGAAATTTAAAATTTCTGATTACATGAAGAATTATAAGAAAAAATACTTTATCAAAATGATTATTTTAAGCAATAATTATTTAAATGCCAATTATAAAAAAAAATAAAATGTAAATTTATGATTTATGACAAATAAATGTTAAAAAATGACACTGTATTACAATGGTATTTTAAAGTGCGTAACTGCACGTGTATTGATTTATAGGCCGTAGTCAGAACTTTATGAAATTACGTACTTACTGCATATTAGTTCTTTCAGAAAGATTTGTGACACGAGACGCGTAATAATGAAGCCCGTACATAAGCAAGTATACGACCGTATTCGATGTTATGTCGACGTATGACAATGTACGATGCATGTGAAGTAAATTACATGCAAATAAATGCAAGAGTGCCTCTCACTAAAACGTGCTAAAAGAATTATAGAATTGATGTTCTTGGTAAAAAGAAATTCTTTTGATATCTCATCACATTTTTAAAAATACTTCATATTTTAAATTTATAAATATTTCTTAAAAATATATTAAATTTTTTAAATTGTAGAATTTTCTTTGATCTGACAATAAGTTTTCTTCGGAAAATAAAATGAGAAATCTTAGGTCAGTATTTTGTAAATAATCGTAAAAAATAATCTTTGATTGAAAGCGTAATTAAAGATTCATATTTTAGATTCACAGATCTCTGTTTTACGAATCTGTGTTCAAAAAAATCTGTTATTTATACTTACGAAAATTTATTATTTATCTTTAATTTTCTTTAATTATTAGCTCAAATAATCATAGATTTATCATAATTAATACCATAATTAATGACTGCTCTTCTGTTTGACATTTTCTTTAAAATCTCTCTCTTTCGCGCGCGCACGCTCTCTCTCCGTGTGTGTGTGTGTGTGTGTGTG
>NW_012026805.1:1028101-1040083 GCF_000956235.1 Wasmannia auropunctata
GTTTATACTGTCTCTAGACTAAAGATAGTACATTGTGGTTTGCATTTGCAAAATATTAGTTATCTATAAAGTATATATTATGTATATTAAATATATATTAGAAACCTATAAAAAAAAAGTGTCGCAACCGATGTATCCACGACTGTACATGTCAAATGTCAAACTTAAAATGTCAAATTCATTGATTTTGTTATTATTTATATGTAATCATACATTATGATTGATATGTATAACACAGCAAACAAAAGTTTATTCTTTAATATTTCTCTCCGATGTCTTTTTATCTTCAATGTCTAAACATGGGTTGAGCCAAAGAAACATATATATATTATATATACATATATAAAGTTAGTCAACTAGATTGGCATTTTCTTAAAATTTTGGTGAAAATTGTCGTAATAATATGAAGTGGAGTACATAATCAATTGTTAAATTTATTAGATTGTCCAAAATAAAATAAGCAGTCTATGCATAAAAGTTATAGTCATGAAATGTTTGATTTATTAGAATACGATCAAAATATATATAGGTATCTATTTCAAAAAGGTGATGGGAATTGATCGAAATGTAACGACAAAAATTAAAGAGGTTTTACATATATGTGCACGCACATGCACCCACCTACACACACGACAATAAAGCTATGTACACACAATTATCTAGTTGATTCATATTGGCATTATTATTACATTTTGTTTAACTCTATAATTTTGACATAATTTAGTCATGTTATAATATCAAACAAATATGAAATACAATCATAAATATAAAATAATTATGTGAATTGAATGATATATGTATTGTACATTCTAAGCACTTAAATGTTATTAAAGTAACAATATCATATTATGATTTTTAGATCGTGTGTGGCGTTTAGTGGAAAAAACCGAATACTCGGAGTGGCAGCTAAGAACCAAATGGTGACCAATGTAAGGAATACCATTCATGGTTTTAAAAGGTTATTAGGTAGAAAATATAACGATCCACAAGTTCAAGGCGAGTTGCGATTTCTTCCATTTAAAATAACTTCGCAAGCTGATGGAAGCATTGGTATACATGTAAGTGTCTTACCAAGTGTGGAAAAGAGATGATTTTTTGTAAATTTTTTAATGTTACTTGTAAAAACAACAAAGATTATATCTTTGTAAATCATAATGGAAAACATGAAAATAAAGTTATTCAAAATAACCATAAAACTTTAATTTGCGTTTTTATAAATAAAATACGTTTGTTTGCGAGAAGAAAAAAAGTACTTACAAAAGCGTTTTTATGTAACAGAAATTAGTTTAGTATTTCAATTGCTTTCTTTTCATGTAATTCAATGACTAAGAATCAAAAGTAATTTAGGCATTTTGCCAGGACTCTCATTTCTGAAGAGACTCGTATCTTATTTATATCTTTTAAGGATACTATGATGATTCATTAATGTTGTTCATATTTTTCGTGAAAATAAATATACATAATCAAAAATTATATAATATTTCACGATTTCTACATTGCTAAAAAAAAAAAGTAAAAATAATTTTAATGTATTTACCTTTTTTTCTTTATTCATATTTTAGGTACAATATCTGGGAGAAGAGCATGTTTTTTCACCGGAGCAAATTACTGCTATGCTCTTCACAAAATTGAAAGATATTTCTGAAACAGCGCTACAAACTGCTGTTAATGATTGTGTCATATCAGTTCCTTCATACTTTACTCAAGCTGAACGTCAAGCTCTGCTTGATGCTGCTAGGATTGCAGGCCTTAATGTTCTAAGATTATTTAATGAGACCACTGCTACTGCTCTTTGTTATGGTATTTATAAGCAAGATTTGCCAGCGGCAGAGGCGCCTCCTAGAAACATTGTTTTTGTGGATTGTGGCAACGCTTCTTTACAAGTGAGCGTTTGTGCCTTTCATAAAGGCAAACTTAAGGTCAGTATTACAAAATTGATTACAAGAAGATTAAAATTGTTATGTCAAATTCGAGAAACGCTCTATTACACCATTTTTCCTTTATTATATTTGAAGATGTTGGCAAGTACCGCTGATAGTCAATTGGGAGGAAGAGATATCGACGTTATTTTGACAGAGCACTTCTGCAATGAATTTAAAACACGATACAACATTGACGTGCATACCAATCCGCGGGCGTACTTAAGATTATTAGCAGAAGCTGAGAAACTGAAGAAACAAATGTCGGCTAATTCAACCTCTCTTCCTTTAAATATTGAATGTTTTATGGACGAGAAGGATGTACACGCTGATATGAAGCGTAACGATATGGAAGCACTATGCGCTCATTTATTTGAACGTGTTGAGAAAACTCTTAAACAATGTTTGTCAGATTCGAGTAAGTTTGCAAATAGTTAATGTGATCTGTAAATAATCTGATTACATTGCACTCATACTAATGTTCATTGTGTCCTGGGTGAGCAAAATCTCCAGATTCACTTTGTTACAATTGCAATTTTTATGGAAACAAATATAAATTTCTTGCCTAATTTCTACTCTGGAGAATCAGACTTTTTAAAACTTATTTATTATTATTAACAATAAATTGAAATAAACTTATTAAAACCGGATCAAAGCGGATCTTGATGCCTAATAATATTTTTGCGTGAATTTGTACATTTTCCATTTAATACAAACTGATTATTTGTCTTTACTAGTCGTGAAACTGAAACTTAAGCTAAAGCTGGAGTTAACATTACGAATTAAATTGAACAAGCAATTTAATAACATTAATGCTAATGATTATCTTAAAACAATGTAAGAAATTTATTACGAAAATATCACCTCAACCAGGATTTGAATCTGGATTTCACCATTATTATTGTTTATTTATTACTATTGTTTAAAGGCTTTTTCTCCAAGGAACAATATAATATTGTAGTTTGTTTATCTTGAAATCAAATTTATGTATTTCTATCATAGTGAAATATTTTTCTACTAAAAATTCCTAGTATTATATATGGGTAAAGTTCGAGAATTGAACCTAGATTTTTTATTTGCTTCGCCTGCAATCTGTACATAATAAACTATGTAGTACTCCGTCTCGTATTAATAAGGATATATAATTTACTAGAATTGAAACTAGAAGATATTCATGCGGTCGAGTTGGCAGGAGGATCGAGCCGCGTCCCTGCTATCAAACGTTTAGTAGAGGAAATTTTCGGTCGACCGATATCAACGACACTGAATCAAGACGAAGCAGTTGCTCGTGGTTGCGCGTTGCAGTGCGCTATGCTCAGCCCTGCTGTGCGTGTCCGTGAATTTTCTGTTACGGATTTACAGCCGTATCCCTTGAAATTGACATGGGATGCGAACCAAGGCGAGGAAGGGTACGTATATTATAATTTTCATTAGTCTGCCACTTAAGGTGATGCTGGAAGGTCGGAATTACCGAATACATTATAGTTATATAAATATTTCCGAATTGACTGAACGGAATTGAAAATCCTTTTACAGGATTGAAATAGATATGAAATGTAGTGGTGGAACGAAGGAATTCGTAGTAAAAATGAAAAAAATATTAAAAACTTTCTTTGTTTCCGTTTTTATTACTACAAATTTCTTTATCTCATCACTACATTTCATGTCTATTTCAATTCTATGAAAGAATTTTCAATTCCGTTCAGTCAATTCGGAGATATTCATATAACTGTAACGTCGGTATTCCGATCTGCCAGAATCGCCTTAATTAAAAATTTAATAAATATTTTATAGTTAAACCTTGATAATTAAAATTAAACTTAATACAGATAATGGCTATGAGCCAAAGCTTATCAAGAATTTGTTAACCATTGGTCTGAAAGTTTAATGTTCTTTTCCTAACTTTAATTTTTAGCGAAATGGAAGTATTCGGGTATAATCATCCTGTGCCGTTCTCAAAAATGTTGACGTTCTATCGTTCGAGTCCGTTTACGCTAACAGCTAGTTACAGTGTGCTGCCTCCATGTTATCCCCAGTCATATATTGGTAATGGATTTACTTTTACTTGTCTCATTTAAAATAATTTTTTTTTATTTCTTAAGGAAACGTTTAAACGTTAGAATTTAGAATTGAGGCATATGTACTTTACTCACTTCTCTTGTATCTTATATTTTACACAGGAACGTTCACGATAAAAAACATAAAGGCTACACCAGAGGGTGAGTCGGCAAAGGTCAAGGTAAAGGTAAGAGTGAATTTGAATGGTATTTTAACCATTGCGTCGGCTTCGCTTATTGAAAAACGTGAGCCGACGCAACAAGAGAAGGAAGAGGAAGAGGCTCAGCAGCAGCAGCAGCAGCAACCACAACAGAATAATATGGATGTTGAGTCGCAAGCGACAGATAAAAAAGATAAATCTGATCAGGATGCACAGGCCAACGAACCACCAGCTCCAGAGGTTTGTAATTCCGCTGTAATATTCTAAAGTTTGTGTAAAAGAAGGAATAGTGATAGCGATATCTTAGGATAGAGTATCGCGATTGTAACTTATTAGTAAATATTACGTTATACGGAGTATGTAAAATTTGGAATCATGTTCTATGCTGGTGTGTGATCTTGTACATCACCAGCGTTCAGGTGCATGACTATGTGAGTTTATTGTGGTTTAGGTGAGCATGGATAAGACACGACGGAACTCAGATGCTGATGATGGTGGAAAAGGTGCTGGGGGTTCTGCCCCTTCCTACTCCTCCAGGATTCTCTCTTGGTTCAGCTCGGTACGGGGCATACTATCTCTACTTGGACCCATACGCATACATATTTATATTGAGATATATGTGTGCGATAATTTCTAAGCTCTTAATCGTTGCATTGTTGTGAGCTGTTGCGAGCATTTAGGATCAATTTATTTAGGTGTATTATTTACCTTCCATCACGCTAACTTTGTCGCTTTATTTTGAAACGGAAATCGATCTGACGTAACTCTCATAGTAACATCACACATAGTAAACGCACGATAATTATAATCACCTTATATAACGCCGCAAGCTGTGTACTTGTCATCAATTTGATAACATTAAACATCTTCGCATATTTTATTTTCTTTTAGCAATTGATTTTATTGAGCAACAATTTTTTTTATTTAATAACTCACATTTCTTATTTTCTCCATCAAATAATTATGGAAATTTATTAAAATATCCTTGATACCTTTAATTCATAATACAATTATTTTATATCTTAGAATTTAGAAATTTCATTTTTCATGCATATTACCTTTTATTAGGATGTGAGTAGATAACAAGCAGTAGATCGTAGGTCGTTAGAATAATCGCAGTAAGCTTGTAAATCGGTTTTATCAAATGCATGACTTTCGGCTTAAATCCAAGTTTTTAAACCTGTATCGATTTCTTCTGCAAACTCGGCTATTCTATAGCGACACTATAAAAATTTGGAGAAAAAGTTTTAGTTTTTTCTTTTATAAAGTATGAAGGAACATCGCAAAATGTAATAGCCGATGATGTTATGTAATTCTTAACAATCTTTAACAATTTTTTTTTTGCGATGCATATGGGTCCAAGAACAGTTGTGTTCCAACTGTGCTGTCTGTCTACTCTGCTATTCTCTATACACTGAGTCGCAGAAGGAAAAGAGACAGTGATAGATAACCTAATAGACGTACATTACATTGAGCAAATATTTGTAAGGTGTAAAGGCAGGCAACACTGATCAGTTTTCAATTCGTATAGAGAAAAAAATAACAATTTAGTACATTATACATGTACGAATATGTAGATTAAAAACTTTACTTTATATTCCATCTCTATTATATAAGATGCTATACGGATTCAAAACTACACACGAAAGTGTATACCCCATTATCCTTGTCTCATCTTTGTCGTCACCTGAATTCCAGTTTAGTTTTTGTTTCTATTGTTATACAATTTATTTATTTGGTTTAGCATTTTTACATTAGACACATAAAAGTGTTGTAAAATTATATTAAAAATAAAAAAGAAAGCGTTTCAAGAAAGTATTATAATAAGGTAAGTGTTTATATAAAAATGATATTTCTCAATTTATGTAAGTATATTTATGTATACATGGTATGCTTATTTGTTAAATTATAAATTTTGGAAATTGATTGAAATTGAAAAATATGGTCAAATAAACTTTCTTGTAAACGACTTTTTTTAATTATAGTAAAAAATGCTGTGTTGCAAGTATATGTTAATAAATATTTTGCAAATCTTTCTGTTTCAGGGAGATGATAAAGGCGACGATAAAAGTAGGAAAAAGATTCCTATTCGTACAATCGATTTACCTATTGAAGCTAATGTTTGTGGATTAACTCTACGAGATCTCGATGCTGCAATAGAAAAAGAAGTATGTATTGTTAGATGTACAAGGTGTCCAAAAAGGTAAGATCAAGGATCTTAGAATATCTCGAAAAATATAAGTTTTACAGAAAAGTGATTTAGACAAAAGTTGTAAGGTTTAAAAAGATCTATTTATTGATTTTATCAGTTTGACCTTGGATGTCGTCGCCAAGGTCAAGTAAAGGCCATATTAATTTTTTTTAATGGAACACTCAATTTTTTTATTCCAAAATCTAATAGAGTGTCAAGAACTTTCCAAAGTACTGCAATAAAGTATCTTTTGATTAAGTAAATTCCGAGTTATGAAGCTTGAAAGTTAACAGTACCGTCGGTATTAGCATTATCCAAGATGTAAAGATCAAGGTCATTAAAGGTTGTTCCTTTTATTTTTATTTTTAAAAATTATTTTTTGAAAAAAAAAAGAGGAATTCCAATAATCATGACCTTGACATTGTCAAGATTATCATCCTGAACAACATTTAAAAGATTTTAGCTCAAACACCTTGGATAATACTAATGTCGGCGGTACTGTAACTTTCAAGCTTCATAACTCGAGATTTACTTAACCAAAAAGTACTTTATTATAGTGCTTTGAAAAGCTTTTGATACCAGTTAGATTCTGAAATCAAAAGTAGCGTGTTCCATTTAAAAAAATTAATGACCTTTATTTAATCTTAATGACGCCGCCCAAGGTCAAATCGATAAGATCAGTAAATAGATCTTTTTAAACTCTATAACTTGTGTTTGAAACACTTCTGTAAAATTTATTTTTTCTGAGATATTCTGAGGTCCGGATCTTTTTGGGACACCCTGTATATCTCAGACATTATGTAACTTGTATGTGAACGTTGCATTATTTTGTCTTCAATTATAGCGAAAAAACTCGTCGGTATAACATTGAATCATTATATAATTGCATGCATTTTGTTCGTGAATAGGGCAAAATGATTGCTGAAGATAAACAGGAAAAAGAACGAGTTGACGCGCGTAATGCTTTGGAAGAATATGTTTATGATCTGCGTGCTAAATTGTCCGACGAGGATCAATTAGCTACATTCATTACAGAAATAGATAAAGAAGCGTTATGTCGCACATTGAATGATACTGAAGATTGGCTCTATGAAGAAGGGGAAGATTGTCAACGACAAATTTACTCGGAGCGATTGACGCGCTTGAAGGTATGATTATTAATTTCATAGAATATTTTATTGATTGTTTTGCGATTTATATGCTAGTTTTCCTTGTTTTCATTTTTCAATAATTCTTTTAATTATAATTTTTAAATAAATTTTTTAATGCGCCGTTTTTTTTTTGTTTTTTTTTAGTCCCAAGGGGAACCAATAAAGGAAAGAAGATCAGAATTTGAAGGAAGATCGTACGCATTAGAAGAATTAGGTGTGGCGTTACAACTGGCTAAAAAAAGTCTAGATCAAATAAAAATGTCAAATGGAAAGGATGACAAATATTCTCATTTGACGGAAGAAGAAGTGAAAACAGTTGAGAAAACTGTACAAGAGAAATGGACATGGCTGGAGGAGAAACGTATTCTGCTTGCAAGTACACTTCGCACGCAACAACCACCAGTTACTGTGGCGCAGATTCGGGCCGAAAAACAAGTAAGCATTGAAAAAAAATCGGCTATAATTTATATAAGCAATTTTCTTTTAACGTACTTCCTTTTAATTTACTTTTTTATTGTTCACATAGTCATTGGACAGTGTGGTACTACCTATTCTTAATAAGCCTAAACCTAAAGTAGAACCGCCAAAAGAGGAAAAACTGAAAGACAAATCTGCTGACGAACAGAAAAATAATCAAAATACCCAAAGTAACAATCACAATCAATCCAACCAGCAGCAGCAGCAACAAGCAGAGGAAGAAAAAATGGATGTTGAGTAACAGTCACCACAACTCTTATGTGTTTTTAATAATATTAAATCTACTATAATTGAAATAGGGAATATTTTTCATTTGGATAAATCATGTTTATTACATCTCGAAAACACCTGTCATGTGATTTGCACATCGATTGTTTTTCTGTTTGTTTTTTTTCTCTATTTTCTCTGTAACATCTATTAATCTGATGAATTGATCTGTTTAATGACATAAATCGCTCATTTATTACAACGACATAATCCAAATTTTTCATTTTGGAGCTTGCAAACAAAACTAAGAAAAAAGGAAGAAAATACTTAAAAAAAAACATTTTTTTCCTCTATTTTTTAGTTACATCGAAATTACATTTTAAAGTTACAAATATTACAGAATTTTAATAAATTAGAACATTTAAACTTATTTTCAGGAAAACTTCGTTTTTCTAACTGTGCTGTTAATGTAACAAATGAGCGATATATATCCTACTATTATCAGCATAAACGTATTGCGCAAAAATTAAACAAATAATGTAAATTTGTTAAATTTCTGGACTATGCGAAAGAAATATTCTTTTGTTTAAAAGCAGTTTGTTCTGACATTTGTAATAATTATTGCAAATGAAATTATAATCTGAACAAATTGAAGCATAATCAACTCGAATTATTGAAGCTTCTTTATATAGAAATTTTTTTTTCTTTTTTGATTTTTAGTAGGCTTCTAAATGCACATAACTGAATTATACAGAATAGATATTTAAAAATGATTATGAAATAAAATTGCCAGTAGAAAAAATTAATATGTTGCGACTTTTAATGTATAGAATGAGTGCTAAGTTAAGTCTAATTGACCAAAATAAATTGTGAACTTTAGATAATTTCGCTGGCGATCTTATGTATTTAATAATACAATTAATTATTCATTCCAACATTTTCCTCATGGCCGACAGCAAATACTCTGTCACAAATGTTTTTGTTGCATTTATGATACTTAAATAAATTAATATTTCGCTAACTGAAATTATGCTAAGTCTGCTTTAATTTGGGGACTTAACATCTACAAAAATGTTACAAGAATTTATTGCAATTCCTTTTTTTTAATTTCAATTGGATTTGAATCATTTTTGTAAAAATCATTTCCTAGAGAATTGTAATTGAACTAGATATATCATTGTACATAATTTATAGGCATCTGCACAATGACATAGTATATTTCTTTATCTCTCACGATATTTATATTGCTATATTACTTCACAGCACATAGAAAAATTCATTATAGCGAAAATTATGTTCCTAGAATAAGCAAGATAGGCGGTCCATATTTCATTCTTCCGCCTAACTTTATTTCCACATTGCTTTTAGCAACTAAGAATCGCAAATTATTACATATGTATAGTATAGTTACTATTAACAAGATGTAAAAAATGTGAGTGTTAAAAATACTTCACTTTTTTGAATGATAAAAGTTTTCATCACATACAATGTGTTTTTTCTATTACTTTCTTGTTTCACGCAGTTATATTTGTGATTCTTACACGTTTTTATAACACAAGAATCATTAATTTTTTTACGTTTATATATCTATTGGTCATATTCAGTCTATCGGGTTATGAATTAGATATTATTTTTAATAAATTTCATTTAACTTTTCGTAAAAGCTTATATTGTTACGTTTCCATCCGATAGGTAATATATATTCACGACTTCTGTTTGCTGTTACGTTCCAAATAAAAAAATCAAGCAACTTTATTGTATCAAAATAAGTTAAAAATATTTTTGTTTAATTTAATGTTTTGTTAACAGTTTTTTAACCACATTATGACTACTAATTTTGAGTTTTATTCATTAACAATTACTCATTCTATATTAATAATTTTAAATGTATCTTGTAATAGATTCTTAAATAATTTCAAAATATTTTTTTATAAACTTAAATTTGAATAAATGAATTATAGTATACAACATTTGAAATCTTCAAAAAATATAAAAGAAAGAAATATGGGCACCTATCTTATTAATAAAATAAAGATTACTTACTTTGTGTTGCCATTATTATTTGCGTTTTATAAAAGAAGATAAAATTATACAGGTAAAAATAATGTGTTTTATCGACAAAAAATATTTTATACAATGCATAATTCACTGTACATTTGTTTGTACATGGAAATATGTAATATTTTAATATTTGTATGGACATCGAACAGTACACTTGAAATATGCAATGCAAATGTGATTTTTGAAGAAGCTGTGGAATGTAAGTTGCTTTGTAAGAATTCATTTCCATATGAATCACATAGCATAGATAATATTAATCATTAATTTTGACGAATTACAACTGGCTCTTAATCAATTATTGACTGAAGCGAAAATGAAGAAAAATATAATAATTGTAACACATCAAAGTTTTACTTTTCAATGTCACTTAATATTATTTATTTGAGACAAAATGTGTCGACTGTGATTATGTCACAAGTGTATGATCACCAAGGTGTACTTAATAATAAAAAACTAATCTATCTTAACTGCGGATATCCTTGATCGATCATCAAAGTATGCTCTGTAAATAAAAACCCCTAAGGCAATATGTAACACTATTACTGCAACGCCAGCCGAATACACGTTACTTGGTACATTGTTGAGACCTAATAGACCTAAACATAAACAAAAAATTGTATTAGTTAAGTCATTGAAAAGAGCAGAATACTTTAAGGTTCCATAAAAAAAGTACATGGAAAAAAAATTTTTTTTAAAGTTATCCGATAACTGTAAGCTACTCTAGTATTTATATTGTAATATTATCATACATATGTATATGTATGTGTATATATATATATATATATATATATGTGTGGCATTGCTGCAATAGTGTCATATCTCAAAAAATGACAATTTTGAATTATTCATTGAAAAAGATGGATTTTGATGTGTACTTTTATCTGGTGATGAATAACTCAAAATTGTCAATTTTCGAGATGTGACACTATTACAGCAATGCCGCGATATATATATATTTCATACCATCAAAGAGGAAAACTTTGCTTGTAAAAAACGCTATCACAGGTAGCGCGAGTATTACCACACTGTGATAAAGGACTGTTTTAAACGCTTGCAGCTCTGTTATTTCCTAAAACAAGAAAATAAAACAGTGCATGATATAATTTATCAAGCAGACACAAATACTCATATGCAAGAATTGCCAAAAATACATATATTATTCTTAAACTTACTTTTGTGCCCGACATGATGGCGTACTGATGTACGTGTATATATAAAAATTGCTAAATTAGAAGAATTGTTATTGACATAAGTATCAGCTTTCGCTGATATACAGTAAATTCCGTTCGAATATATATACTGAAGAATCAATATCGATTTCTACCATATATCGTTTCGCTACTTTGACGTGACGTTACGGGGAACGCGGGGAACAGTCACAGATTTCTAAATCTGTGGGAACAAATCAGGTTATGTTTTCAAATAATACGGGAACTACGGGACGAGCAAGGAAAAGCCAGACAAATTCACAAGTTGAACTGAGTTGAACAAGATCTCTTCTTTTTCTAAAATGGCTACCGCCCCCCCCTTCCCCCCATGAGGGGCTATACAGCCTGGTACTGGTTAGAGCATTGACGTAGGAATACATGGACGGAGCATTTGCGGGTTAGATAGGCGAGGGGGGTAGCGAAATCGAGGTGAGGGGGGTACTACGACAAACCAATGACTTCGGTACATTTCGGTTACGTTCGGTAATATTCGACGCGTGCAGTCGTGCAGAGAGCAGATGGTTCCACAACTACCACATAACCTGCGTCT
>NW_012026805.1:1041494-1041909 GCF_000956235.1 Wasmannia auropunctata
ACGTGTGCTCTTCCGATCTTAATAATAAATTTTATAATATCATATTTATGATTTTCTAAGACCTAGCTCTAAATCTTTTACATGTTGATCAAAATTTTTAAAAAGGTTATTAAATGTTAAATGTTGTAACATATCATTAACTATTTTATTAATAAATGTTTTTAATTTTTAATTTTGCTTTCAATTTATAAAATAAAAATTAATCTTAAAGGAATTCTATTGTCAGATACTGCTGCAGGCTGCTACCTTTATTTCTCCCAACTACCGCTTTGCCACACGGTGTCGCTACAGATCTTGGCTACCAACGTGAAGTTGGCGTCAGCGGTCCATGATTATATAGTCAAAGATATAATCATGGACCGCTAGTTGCCCCGTGCCACCACCCCTCTCACCCATAAGGTTATGTATCCAACAT
>NW_012026805.1:1041959-1051099 GCF_000956235.1 Wasmannia auropunctata
ATGTGTATAAGAGACAGGTGTGTGTGTGTGTGTGTAAGAATGTTATTTAAAAAATAAGACAATCTTATCATTTAATAATTTATTATAAATGACTATAACCATTATATAAAAGAAGATATGTTAAAGAAAAGAAAAGTGACAACAATAAATATGATTTTAATAATTATTAAAATCTACTATTCAGCAATCTGAGATTATTGAAATAATAAATAATTCATAAATTAGCGTTTCATAAATTAACTATAAATTTTTGTAAAAATATTTTTATATCTGATAGCAAGAATAATATATTAAATTTCTTCTTTCTTTCAAAATCCAAAATTCTGTATTTTTATTTTATTGTTTTTTCCGAGGGGGTAACCACTCTTGAATTCCGGTGTACAACCCGTCAGAAATCCGTTGAATTCCTTGAAGTCCGATGAATTCCTCGAATTTCGATGAAGTCCAGCAAAGTCCAATGAATTTCAGCGAAGTCCGATGAATTCCAATGAAATCCGACGTAGTCCAACGGAATTCAGCGTAGTTCGTGAAATTCAATGAAGTCCGGCGAAATCCATTAAAGTCCGATGTATTCCGATGAAATCCGGCGTAGTCCAACGGAATTCAGCGTAGTCCGTGAAGTCCGCGTAGTCCATGAAGTCCAATGAAGTCCGGCGAAATCCATTGAAGTCCAATGTATTCCGATGAAATCCGGCGTAGTCCAACGGAATTCAGCGTAATCCGTGAAATCCGTTGAAATCTTGAAATCCGAAGTCCAGGTGTTACACTTATTTTCTTAGTGGTTACCCTCTCGGTTTTTCCTTAATTCTTTAATACAACGTTTTATAAGAAGAAAAATATAAATTTAGTTTAATTATATTTAAATATTTCTAGGATACAAAAGTTACATTAAAACAAACAAAAAATTAATTATATATAAATTCTTTTTGTTTTGTATATATATGTATATATATCTATTCCTAAATAAATTTTTTATTAATTATTTAAAAAATTTGCACAAAATGATAAAAGATTTTTCTGTTTAATGTTGTATCGGAACTATAAGCAGATGACACGGTAATTATCAGACACTTTGTATTCATACTGCAAGACACTTCTAAGGAACATCTGTCGAAATATAATAATCTTGGAATGGCGCGCTTACTAATTGTTTTTGTGTGCCTTTGTCTCTTTTTAATACACGTTTTTCATACGTTTCCTAAACAGTTATAAAATATTTCTAGATATGTTTAAAAAATGCATATAAAATATATGTGAATGCTATCTAGAGTTCAAGTTATTGTACGTCGTAAAACTTGGTAAAAATTATAAAAGTGAGCACATTTATTATATAAAAGTGTTGACTAATATAAAATTATAAATATTCTGATAAATTTGCTCATTTTTGTAATCTTCACCAAATTGTGTTACACAATTGAATTTTTGGGTATCGTGACTATATCCACTGACTTATATAGTTACTACAGTCGCGCAATCTGCCGAGAAACAGAATTCTCATTGCCAGAAGGCTATAAATCTCTTTTTATTCGCAATACGCATGTGTATAGTGCGCAGTTATAGATGTTTTGTGCAAGACCATGGCATAAAGACATGTCTTTATATCATGTGCTTTCTCTTGACTGATTAGCGACATGTGCTCCAGTAGTATCATAATTCAGTACAAAGACACATAGAGCATTGACTGCGCCATCCGTGCGTAAAATTGGTTGACAAAGATGAGAGAAATAGGACGCGAAGATGGTCAGTCTCTGTCTCTTTCTATTTAACGGTGTAATGAAAGAGAAAAAAAGATAGAGATTGGTTGTCTTCAACACATAAGTACATCTAACTCTAAGACTGCATTTGAAACGTCACCCGAGTGCCGTGTATCATTTTATTCTTGTTCAACATTCGGTGAATAAAAAGGATAAAATGATATTTTTAGATACGTGCAGCATCCAAGTGGAGAATCTAAAATAAGCGCAGCTTTAGGACACTCCACGAAAAAAATGCGTGTTCACGCAGGTATCGTCGCAATACACAATTTTTGTTTTGAGCTTATGGAAGAAATGCAAAACGACAGAAATGTACATATATATATGTGCATAGACAACTTGCATCAGAAAATAATGATCACTTCTACAAATTGTTATTTAAAACATTGTATTCGACTCGTATGTACATTAAATTCATTGATTTCATTGTACCAATTCTGTATTAAAGATCGAAAGATATAGTTAGGTAATAAAAGAATCAAATAGATAGAATAGGCAATTAAGTCTTACGCAGATCTTAAGGCGTGATGAAATTCTTTCAATTTATTCAAACTTTAAATTACATAGAAATTTTTCGCGAAGAAGTCCTTCCCTCTTAATTGCCGATTCTGCCTATATCTAATTGATGTATTATTTCAATTAAGAGTCTAATACTTTTTTAATAATAAAAGAAGACAACTTGTAAACTGTTTTAAGTATTTCTAAAATATGAATAAAAAAAGGAAAGTTATATTAGGTGTGGTATTAAACAATGCAGTAATAATAATAAAAATTCACAATGTACTCTATTTCATTAACCCAAAAATATTAAAATTAAGGTCAGTAGTTTTTATAATTTGGTAACTAGTTTAGGTTAGATTAGATTATATTTTACGAATTTTTTTAAAAGAAAGTATAAAGTTTTTTGAGACGGGTTTTTTTCCTACATATTTATACATATTGTTTCAAAATATTTGTATTTAAAAATAACTATTAATAAACGCTGTATACAATATACAATACTGAGGTCATGAAAAAAAAATTGGTTCCCATGATATCTCAAAAACTAATTGTCTAATCAAATCGGGCTTGTGCACACATCTTCAGTATATGCGTGGCTACTACGAGCCCCTACTACGATCAATTAGTCTATATGTATATTTTTTAAATTTTTACAACCCTTTAATGGTAAAAAAAATTGCAAAAATCAAAACTTAATTTCAAAAATAATGTCAGTTTTTAAATTTTCAATAATTTTTTTTTGTTCTAGTTACTAGTACTTACTATAGTCAAACTCATAACAATTAAAAATTTCTTTGATTCTTTTATTTTAAATAAGCAGAAGAACCGGAATTATGAGTGCCGTGGACCAATTTTTTTTTTCATGATCTCAGTATATATACAACGCTTAGTTAATTTTAAATACAAATATTTTGAAACATACTTCAAATATGTATAAATATGTAGGAAAGAACCCCGTCCCAAAAAAAACTTCATACTTTCTTTTAAAAAAATGCACAAAAATAGCATAAAAATTTGGCCTCTAGACTAGAATACCCTCTTAAGTAAACGTAATCAAATGTAATCTTATAAAATAAAATATAATATTTTTAATTACATTGTAATGAATTACGTTTTTTAGAGTGCAAAAATAGTCCTGAATTTTTTAAATGTTAACATGGCGGATGCTCACGTGATATCGGACGCAGAGATTAAAGGTGTCGACATTGTCGACACGAAGTGCTTCTACTGTACGTGTTATTTGCAATCATGAAGCTACTCTGCGGACTCAGAGATAATTAAAGATTATTATCGACTATCGATATAAATTTTTTAACCGCCGACAAATAAATAATTAGTTCTTAATGTTAAATTCATTATATTTATTATTATACACATTAAAAAACATCAATTTTGGATACATTTTCATTAATTATCAATGGGGCCCTGAGAGTCTACAGATAATAAAAGAATAAAAAAGATTATTGATTTTATCAACTGTCGATCAATATAAATTTTTTTATTTATATACTGATATGTATATGTATTGTATATTTAAATACTTGAACAACTATATAGCTAATTTGCATTAAACTCATGTATTACAATTTTAATATTATTATTATTATTATTATTATTATTACAGACATTTTATAAATAAACGTATATATATTATTTATAACATAATAATATCATAATATTATATACATATATATAATCAGGAAACGTGTTAGCGGCTCATGCCAAGTATATTTTTTCGCTACATGACGATCAGGAGACGTTTTTGTACTGACAGAGACGCTACCTATAATTAGTGTATCCTTTACCGGATGGATAATGTTTCTGTAGGAATAAATTACTATTTCTTTTTATTATATGGATATTATCAATAAATGCCTATTTTGTGAAATTGCTATAATATAAAATTAGGATTTTTGCTGATTTATCCTTCAGTTCCTTGTGAAAATTTTTCTTGTTAGAATTTTTCATATAATTTTTTAGAATTTTTATATAATAAATTTCTAAGTTTTTTTTAAAATATCTGCATAACTTAAACAATTTTTTAAGAAAATTTTTCAGATTTTTATACGAATTAGAATAGTTTTCAGAAATTCTTTATGAGAAAGTCGCATCTACATGTTTGTTCCTAAAATTTTTATATATAATTCTAAAATATTTTAAAGTAAGTTTTCTCATTCTGTAATTTTCAAAAAAATTTTTTTTTATTCTAAAGAAGTTTAAAAGTATTTGTTAGAAAATTTTATAAATTTAAAATATAAAAGATTCTAAAAATTTATATGACATTAATTTATAACAATTGTTTTTATTAGAGATGTGTCATAAAAAATAGAAAAAATAGAAAATACTACGAACACTTGACGCGAGACAGGATATATCTTATGATTTTATGTTTTATTTTTTTAACACGATAATGATCAATATAATGACAAATCTTTATTGATGGTTATCAGTAATGATTGAAAACTATATGTGTGAGCTTATTTATCGATTTTGAATAATAAAATAAAAAGTCACATGAGATTACCGGATATTAGAAAATCTAAGAATTTTGTCTCGAAAAAAAGTGATATTTGTCCTGTATTGAGTATAAGAAGCGTTAGAGATCTATAATTGAGCATTTGCAGAATTAGCTCAGCGTCTACAATCGCGAGAATTCTCCGAAAATAAATTACAAATACAGTTGACTCTTATCTCTATTTTACAAGATAACATATTGCAAATTCAACATTTCGGGGAATATCCGTATGCTTGGTGCGCACATTTTTATCTTTCAAATACATTGGACATTGAGATTTCCGGCTGAGAGAAGTTGTGAAAAGAACGACGCGTGAATGATTTGCAATTATCATTAAGACTCGCTGTAAATTATTGGTTAAATGCGATGTAATCGCAGATCGAACATCTCTTTATGGCAGCAAACTTCTCGAAATCTTTCGAGTTTTTAATTGCAATTTGATTTGATTAAATACAATACGCGCCGATAATAGAAAAATTGAAAACATATACGACGGTGGTAAACATCCGCTTTGCGAGTTCTCGAAACCTCCTTGACGGCGTGCCTAGTTTCGCCTCGTAGAACGTAACCGCGTGTTTTCTTTACTTTTTCTCTTTGCACAGTAAGTAACCCATACAGAACAAAATATATAATAGATATCTACTGGATATCCACGTATCTATACACTATCCATATCCATTATGGATAACTAGTAGATACCTAATAATTATCTACACATCCATGTTCACTAAACAGCTATCAAAGATATCTATTAGATATTTATTTGTTATCTATATATTTATGTTAACAAAATATTTACCGGAGATACTTAATAAACATATACATATGTGTTAATCAGAAATTTACACACTGAATAGTTATTTAAATTATATTAACACGTAATTAATGTTAACTGTTTCATGATGAAATCTTATTAAACTCTCATAACTAAGAATTATTAACTAATTGCTCTCATCCCTTATAGAAAAGTATTACTGAAACTACCGACCAAAATATTACTGGCAGTAATTTACAGTAATTTATTACTGAATATCTTTCAGTAGTTTCAGTAATACTTAGAAAAATATTACTGAAACTACTGAAAGATATTCAGTAATAAATTACTGTAAATTACTACCAGTAATATTTTGGCCGGTAGTTCAGTAATACTTTTCTATAAGGGATAACTGAGAATTATTAAGTAATTGCTGTTTGAATAATTTTCCTGTAAAAATAATGTAAAAAATGAACGCCAAAAAATTTTTGCATACATTTTTATTAATATTAATTAATTTGGAATTAATAAATTGAATATTAATTTTGAAGGAATGATCCCCTTGGAAACACTGTAAATTGTTTTTTTTAAATGTTTTATAATGGTTTTTATTCTGATTTTATAAACATTTATTTAATCAGTATTTTTAATAATTTTGTGCTATTTGGGTATGTAAATATGTAATCGATTGGCTTGGATATCTTATGGATATTTCTGAGATCTCGTATTGCGGACATTTGAATAGAGGATGTCTACTAGCTATTTACTGGAGATTTGTGGATAACCTATCATGGATATAAAGATATCGAATAGATATCTAACATTATTATGTTCCGTATGGGAAGCTAGGAATTTGAAAGATGACTGTCCTTATTTAGGTGGCTACATCTGTCGAAAGCAAGTTTTGCAAGCGTTACAAAATTTGTCGGCAGAAATATAATAATCTTTTAACAAAATGTAATAGCAGTCTGCAGAAACTACAGAGCGAAAGTTATTTATCATTTTATGATTTTTCCGGGTAGCGGCCACATTGTTCGAAAAAGATTTTGCAAAATTTTGCTATATATAAATCTTGTTGATAAAATGTTAATGGAAATATAATATAGAAGAACAAGAGAACAAACGAAAGTGTCTCTCTCCGATTTAAATAAGTTTAGGACATGTTAAAATACAGACAAAAATAAGATACCCATTCTTTTTTATACGTGTTGAGTCGCACGTTAAGAGAATTATATTCAGCCTTGAAAAAAGTCAGTTTTTTTATCTTTCTAAGTAAATATCAGCGTAAACCGTCAAAGATACAAAAAATGCTTTAAACAAAAGTTTTACGACTTCAAGTGCGCTTTACAAAAGTGCATTTAATTAAAAAAAAAAATCATATTTTTCATTATCCCCCACCTTTAATTTTCAAAAATTAAAATGCGCCATTGTAAAGCACGCTTGAAGTCGTAAAACTTTTGTTTAAGACATTTTTTCATAACTTTGACGGTTTACATGATATTTACTCAGAAAGAAAAGAAACGGATTTTTTTCAAGGCTGCAGAATCACCCCTTTAACGTGCGACTCAGCACGTATAAAAGATTAGTTAGTATATCTTATTTTTGTTTGTATTTTAATATATCCAAAGCTCATTAAAATCGGAGGAGGACACTATTCCGTGTGGTCCCTTAATTGTTAGCAGAGCCCGCTTCGTTTCTACTGCAATCTGCTGTTATATATTCTGTTGTCGGATTAAGTCTGTAGATTCCATTGATTATATAATATGCAGAGTTTAACTTTTTCAACTTTATACTAACAGCTGTTGTGGTGGCCTTCTGTAGATTTCTACAAACAGCACATAGCAAACTAAAAATAAGTTCCTAAGGTTAAGTTATACTTTTATCTATAATGAAGATAATGGAAGTTTCTAGTTTCAACACACAGTGTAAAACTTAGCTATAGTTTTAAAGGCTTGAAAGAAAACCGGTTTTTTTTTCAATTTTTCCGTGGATTTGTTCGGTTTCTTTCCCAAGAGGTAGAAAAATTCAATGGAAAATTTCACGTACATATTTGTAAAACCTATTATATTTTACATTTGCAATACTTTGCAATACTTTGATACACTTTTCAAAATTTAAAAATTTTGTAACAAGCATATATTTATTGCTGATAATGTTAAATACTATAAAGAAATAAAAAGCAATTTATGTAAAAATAAATAAAAAAACAGAGTTAATGTATTTTTCAAATAAAACGTATGGCTCTTGACAATTATTAATAATCAAAACTCTTTAAAAATACTTAATATAAATATCAATTTAAATTAATCTTTACACTAGTTATTAGGATTGAGTTTCCTAAAACAGTTTATTCAACAATAAATAAGCCTCATCTCAAGGAATATAGTAATCAAATACAAACATAAAAATTAACTCGTTATTAATTCCAACGTTTATACGAGGTATCTTATTTTAATAATGCTATAAAATACGAGAGTTATAACTTATAAGAGTTATAAGCTTATATCTACAATAATTTATATAAAAAATTAACACATTTTAACGAGCAATTTAAAATAAATCTACTTTCTGATTCTCAATTTTTATTTAATATGAAAAATATTAAAAATTAGATAGTATATCATTTACGTAGCAATTAATTTTTCGCAAAAAAACTATTTTTTCGAAAAAAAACCGAAATTTTTCTGGTTTTTTTCCAGCAATTTGAAAAAAGCAGTTTTTTTAAATTACTTAGCTCAAAATATGATAAAATATATTTACATATATGTAATTGTAAATAATGTATTTAAAAATAAACTTGTGTTAAAAATATTTGAATTGCCAGTGTCATCAATTTTTGTCATTAATTTAAAATGATTTAAGATTTAGAGAAATTAATGAATTAAGTACATAATACGATAAAATAGAGTCTGTCCACTAAAATGTACACTGATCGCGACTCACTCTTATATACGGTGAAACATAACTTCGCTAGCGAAAGAGTTAATGCGGACACAATTGATGCTAATCTGCTGCAAATCTGTTGGCACAGCGCATAATGCTAACATTTTGCTTATACTATTGAATAGCTGTCTCGTAATAGTTATCAATAAAAATTCAGTTGTAGCATATGAAAAAAAAGCTTAGTTGCATATTTATCTTGTTACACATATAAAGATATAAAGATCACACATACACACACAAACAGGATATCCTAAAAGTAATAATACAAGCGGAAAGAAGATAACTCTATATGAATTAAAAATGAAAGGTAGTGTCGAATAATATTTCTTTTCATGATACTTTCCAGGAAAACAATTTTGATTATTTATCAGGTACATTTATAACACGTACATGTTTGTGATTATAAACGTTGCGTAATGTTATAAATTAATTGGATACATTATTTTTAACTATAGTTATATAAAGTACTTATTGAAGTGCATGCGTGCCTACCTGATAAATATTCACAGATTTTCTACAAAGCAAAACCTCACATAAAAAAGTTTTATTTTATATTTTCTATTTATTTTTTTCGTACAGAATTACACCTATCTCGTGCATGTATGTGTAAGGAAGAAGAAAAAGAAGAAGAGAGAGAGAGAGAGAGAGAGAGATCGGAAGAGCACACGTCTGA
>NW_012026805.1:1051149-1051735 GCF_000956235.1 Wasmannia auropunctata
TCTTTCTAATCTAACCTTTCTTGATACACTATGCTTGTCGCTTGTGATTTTTTGCCACTGGCCCACTGCAATGTATATGAAAGAAATTGCTACATCTAGTTATAATACAGACGATAGACAATATTTATCAGGATTTTTGGAACATTTATCAAAAGAAAAAAAATATGTGATCAATATATGTCAAGAACTTATTGATAAAATTCTCCTCTTTAATAAAAATTCAGTACCATATTTGTCGCATTATATACAATTAAACTGGTTGTACAACGTAGCTGAATATAACATTATAACATCTATTATTAAAACATGTACTACATGCAATAAATGTATATAATCGATAAAATCACCAATTCCATTGTGTTTTTTATTTACAAAATATATATAATTAAAATGTTACACTACAAATTCTGTTTTGTTAACATCAACACATTTAAAATGTTTATAACATTAGAACAAATGTTTCGCTATTATAGCAAATTTTTTAATGATTTTCAAAACGTTAATTGAAAATTATTTTTAAGTAAGATCGGAAGAGCACACGTCTGAACTCCAGTCACTTAGGCATCTCGTATGCCGTCTTCTGCTT
>NW_012026805.1:1051785-1052405 GCF_000956235.1 Wasmannia auropunctata
GTGTGCTCTTAAGAACACGAGCGAGAAGCAAAACAACGAGCGCAAATTAATTATTTCGTAACAATCGTAACGAATTGTTATTCTTAACTACGGTAAATTTCATATATGGATTATATCGACACGTTGATATATTAAAGAGATGTGATTGGAATATAACCTGCAGTAACCAGTAAGTACCACACTTGAAAAAATAATTTTTTTGCTCGACGTATTGGCACTACTGATGTCCGACACGGCAAAACTTAAGATTAAGTTGTGTTTTGCAGTGTCGATCTGTGTTTCTCTGTGTCATAGATGGAAAGCACCACACTAGACACTGTGTCACACAGTGCCGCCTGTGTCTCTTGTTGGAAAGCACACACAATCATGGACCGCTAGTTGCCCCGTCCCACCACCCCTCTCACCCATAAGGTTATGTATCCAACATGAAGTTGGCTTTAGCCCCGCCCCGTGTGGCAAATTGCGGGAAATTTAAAGGATATCAGAAGGATGTAAGAATTAGATGGGTGGTTGTTAATAAATATTATAACAAAATATAAAGAATAATTAATGTATATAGATATAAATTTTTATTGTCCTTGAAATATTGTCATTTTAGTATTATTATGTCTTACAAATGA
>NW_012026805.1:1052455-1056714 GCF_000956235.1 Wasmannia auropunctata
TAATTGTTTTTGTAATGTGGCATTGCCGTATGCACATCTACAACGCATTTAGCATTTATATTTTGCATTATATAAGCAATATACTGTAAATATTATTACTCTATTGCGAAGATAAAACAGCATAGTAGATTCGGCTAAATATCATTTGATTTTGGCATCAAATATTTTTTGCTGTAGCACCTACATTTTAATAATTAATAAATTGAACTTCGGCAGCAACGATATTAGCTGTCCCTATTTTAACGACACATCTTAGCTATATTCAGCTTCATTGGCTAATCCTTTTTCTGCGTGCTGGTTTACCGCCCTGCCCCTCTGCCGTTAGCCGGCCCTCGTGCACGATCAACGGTTATTTCGTGCCGGCCGTGGTATTGTCGGTTCGTGTTTGGGAAAGATAATTAACTGCATGCGTGCGTCTCAACGTACTTCGGTGTCGTTTATAGTTTCGTGTCGTGTTGCGATCGGTACGCTGCCCTTGCGCGCGTCTGGCGCCCAACTTTCTTTTCGCGTTTCGCAAACCGCCGATTGTCTACCGAAGGATAATCGAATCGCGAGGGCTATCATCCTCCCTCATCTTCTCCCTTTTCGCTTCTTGATTCGCGCCGCGCGAGCGCGATTTCGCCGTGCAAAATTTAACTTCCCCTTACGTACGTTGAAAGATTATTTTACAATATTTTCATAAAATACTTTTATTTGATATATTCATCTTGCCGGATGCTGAGGATGATGACCAGCTCTGGTCAGTTCTGGGAGAGAGATGGATGTTCAGATTAGTCACCGTCTGTGAGCTAAAATAGGAATGCCAGTTTAATGCAGCTTAAAGGCTCAGACACAATAAAAAGAATAAGGAATAGAAAATTAAATGTTAAAAATTAGAAAAAATCAGAGACAATAAGATTTTTCGTTCTACTCTAATTTTTGCTTAACTCTTTTCGTTCTCCTTATTTCTCTTATCTGACAATGAGCCCTATAAAGTTATGGCTTATACGAATACTGCGTTAACAAGTGCGTATATTATTTCTACAATTTTGGTGAAAAAAAATTTTCGTGTATTTCATGAGATGTACACGATGAACCTCCGAGATTTTAACATCGTCTTAAAAATCAGATATAAAGTAACACAGATTGTAACTACAATATTGCAGCAACAATGTAATATTTCTATAATATACACGGAAAGAATGATTTTGTTGAAAGATCTAAAAATTTTGCTAAAAACAGATCTAAAAATAATTTTTTGTTGAATCATCAAAATAATTTGTTGGAATGTTGAAACTGATAAGCATTGCTATACAATGTTTTGATATTCTAGCAATCACTTTGACTTTTATACAAAATTATTTTATTAAACAAAAATTATTTTCAGATCTGGATTCAGCAAAATTGTTCTTTCCATATAGCTGAAATATTACAACGTTGCTGCAAAATTGCAGTTATAATCTGCAGTGTTTGTTGTGGGATTCGACGATTCGTTCCTTTTTGTTTGGTATCATGTACGCTCAACGTTATACATTTGGTGTTTTGTTCGGCATTGTTGCAGCGGCCCATTCGTTGTTCCACTTTGTTCTCTTCACGGAAAGAACAATTTTGCTGAATCCAGATCTGAAAACAATTTTTGTTCAATAATCAAAATAATTTTGCGCGAAAGTCAAAATAATTGCTAGAAATATCAAAACGTTTTATAGCAATGCTTATCAGTTTTAACATTCCAACAAATTATTTTGATAATTTAACAAAAAATTATTTTCAAATCTGTTTTCAGCAAAATTTTTAGACCTTTCAACAAAAAATCGTTCTTTTTGTGTTGATATCACTTGATCCCTTAGGTTTTTTTTGCTTTTAAAAGTATATCAAGGACATGATTTATTCTATCAAAGTAAAAAGTTCCATAAGACGTAAATATCTTGCGCAACTAAATTGATCGTCGTTGGTCATAATTATAACGATGACATGCTGCAGCGCACTTGACGTAAAATACTAGCTCGATATTCTCGATATCTTAAAGATGTTCAAGCGGAAGTTTCTCACTACCATTTCTCACTGAGTACTGCACGTAGAAACCTTGATACTTTTGCTAATGTAGCAACATTGTCATTGCTACTGTATATTCGTAATGACAGTTACCAAATTTAGTGGACATAACTAATTATAGAAATTATTTGTTATTTGAGCAGAATTTTGTTACTAAAATTTCGTACATTATATGCTGTATCCATAAATGTGCAGTTTACGAGTGATTTTTGAATATCTTATGCGTTCATTTTCATCTTTCCTATAAAGAGAAAAGTTTGTCGATTCTGTTACCGGAATATAAGAGTTTGCGGCCCCTTCGCAGATCTCTATTCGCAATATTTAAAGATAAGTGCAACAGTTGCATACTTTTGCATACTTATTGACTGTTACTTGTCTGTTTAACGTGTATTTATAATGATTCGCAATTTTCTATAAGCAGTTGGAGAATGCCTGAAGAAATTATTTAAAAATTTATATAGATAAGTAAAAATGTATTAAGTATTACTTCTCAACTGTATAAAGTTTCTTTATTCAATGTCTTTTCGAGAAAGTTACGTCATAGTTCGTTGTATAATTGAAAGGCTTGCCATGACGATGGACAACCTACATTTTGTAATATAGCTAGGTCGTAGCATGATATTGATATTTTTTCTATTACTTCAATTTTAGAGTTTATTTTTTTTTACTTTGTTTTTACAAAGTGTGGATTAACTTGCTGTTGCAGCAAGCTTTTCAATTAAATTTTAAAATTCTATTGTACAAAGAATATCAATTATGATATAATATAAAATATATTACAATAATATGTATTAAAAAACGAAATATTTGTCATATAGAACAAAACATTAATGAAATTGCGTTGAGAAACATTGATAAGAAAGTGAGATATTTCAGCAAACGATTCGCTCATATAGTCAAATAAATTGTTTGTTAAACAAAACCATTTTTTAAATACTGCAAATGTACTTTGCTCATGTAAACAAAATTGTATCGTTAATGCAGTAAAAAAAACTTTGATAGTTAAACTAAAAATTATTTGTTCTTACAGCAAAATAATTTGTAGTTTTAATTAAAATTATATCTAGCAATAACAATTAATATTCCTAACAAATCTCTTTGCTCCATAAATAACTGGTAGAATTGCATAACTGCTACAACAGCATAAAATCTGTGTGCCAGCATAGTATTATTTTTCTGGGTGTATATTACATTACTTTAATCGAACTTACAATTAATCAAGTCGAAATGTCCCGCTTTAATATTGTGAAATTAAGTGATGTGATTATATTTCAACATCTCTTGTTTGCTCGTTTTATTGGCCTATTCCTTTTTATAATTTATTTCTAAATAGGTACGAGCCGATATAAAATTTTCGTTTAGATTATTTTAATATTTTAGAATTTACATATATAAAGAATTTAAAATATACACATATATATAAAGAATCTAAAAGATTTTCTCGACATTTTTGAAAAGTATTCCAATTTGTAAACAAAAATTTGAGAAATTGTTTAAAAAATTATAAAATTATATAGAAATTTTAAAAAATTCTGAAAAGAAAAACTTGAAAAATTTCTCCCACAATTTTTATGAGAAAACGTTTCGATCAATTTGTTTGAATTGTGATATATTTAGTTCTTGTGTTCGCGTAAAAATCTTTATGGACATAAAACTCAAAAATAATCAGTTTTTGAATTGAAGATATTTAAAGATCTTCTTCATAAAATCCCGTTCATTTGCTCATATAAATTTACTTGTGTGTCTATACAGGGTATCCCATTTTATATTTGACAGTCAAATATTTGAAAATCGCAAGGTTTGAGAGAAAAATGTTTCAGACAAAAGTTTTGGGACTTCGAGGGGGACATAAGATGATGACATTGGTTTGACCCTGAGTGGCGTCGTCAAGGTCAGGACAAGGTCACTTTGAATTTTTTAAATGGAACCCTCTATTTTTTATTGCATATTCTTGTAGCTTATTTTGAGAGCTTTCCAAAACACATATAGATAAAATGTAGTTTGGTTAAGTAAATCTTGAGTTATGAAGCTTGAAACTTACAATACCGTCGATATTAGCATTATCCAAGGTGTCCGAACAATAGCTGAAACCTTTTGAATGTTGTTCAGGATTATGATCTTGATAACATGTATCAAGGTCATGATTAGTGGAGATTGTTTCTTTTATTTTAATTTTTAAAATTATTTTTATTTTTTAAATTCAAAAGGTTTCAGCCATTGTTCGGACA
>NW_012026805.1:1056734-1059976 GCF_000956235.1 Wasmannia auropunctata
TGCTAATGTCGACGGTACTGTAACTTTCAAGCTTCATAACTCAAGATTTATTTAACCAAAATACATTTTATCTATGTGTTTTGGAAAGCTCTCGAAATAAGCTACAAGAATATGCAATAAAAAATAAGGGATTCCATATAAAAAATTTAAAGTCCTTATCCTGACATTGACAACGCCACTCAGGGTCAAACTAATGTTATCATCTTATGTCCCCCTCAAAGTCCCAAAACTTTTGTCTGAAACATTTTTCTCTCAAACCTCGCGATTTCCAAATATTTGACTGTCAAATATAAAATGGGGCATCCTGTATATGTATACACATATAATAATTATAATAAATAAATTTGTACATACATGAGGATCTATGGATGAGTCTTTGTTTAACAAAGTACACTGTATGTGTACGTACGTATGTTATGTATGTGTGCAATACGCTTTGGCAGACACATGGAATAATCCTACTTTATTTTTCCAAGCCAATTACACAAAAACCATGTCTAGCAAGAAAAATGTTTTAGAGAAATGTTATATAATTTGTAATCTTTATTTCTCAATAAAAGTAAAATCAATTTTCGAAAAAATCGATTTTTCAAGATCACATAAAGATCATCGCAATATTTTAAATAAAATTATATGACTATTTTATTATTTTTTATATTATATGTCCTATTTTGCAAATAAAAATTAAAAATATATGTTATTAAGGTACGATTATCAAGAAATTAATTGTTTACAAGATATTTTTTGTTTTATGTTATATAAAATGTCGCAAAAACTAAATATCTCGTAAAATGATAAATATCTATGAAATATCTCGTAAGTTATTAATTTTTTTAAAACTCTAATACTTTTAAATCCATAATAACTGCATAATGTAGATTATAGAAGAATCATATTATATAAAAAAATTATATAATTCAATTAAAAAAGTGGTAATCACTTTCATGTGACTTTGAATAATTAATTGATTTTCTCGAAATTTGATTTTACGATTATTTGTCCAGATCATATAACATTCATCTAAAACATTTTTATCTGTCAAGCTTATTTTTTAAATCATGATTCATCTGCAAAAATGGGACATTCTGTATGTCAAGAGCACATTGCGCGCGCGCGCGCGCGCGCGCACACACACACACACACACACACACACACACACATTCATAGATTTTTATATGTAAGGAAAGAGGGAACAAATAAAGACGGATTTCTTCTTCTCTCCCCTACAAGCTAATTTCAAGTTTACTAAGATATGATTTTTCACTAAAAGAGTACTTTTCACTTTCAAATATACAAAAAACTTAATTAGAGTTTCCATAAGTCATGTATACGAGCTAGATTTTCATAAAAACTGAAATCTACATTTGTCACTATTTGCCCCACCCTATGGGTAAATAGCTGTGACAACCTATGGGACTATTACAAAATACATAATTCTTAACTCTTAATTGATCTTTCTTTTGACATTTTGATTAGATAAGGTAATTTATATTAATTTCTATACTCTGCTATATGTAAATTTTTATTTATTGATAAGTAATAGTAATAACATTATTTGCTAGTATTTTTTATTGAAAATTACATTTATTCTGGATCTTGCCTTGTAACTAATCTCACATTATCTCAAATAAATTAGAAAAATTATATTCAAATATTAAAAAAGCTCTTTAACTTGTCAAAAATATTTACCCAACTAAAAATTGTCACTATATTTACCCCAGGAGCTACTTTTTCCTTTAAAACTTTACTGAGAGAAGTAAAATTAATATACAAGCATAAAAATTATATCAAAATAGAGGAAAAAGGTACCGCATGACATAGAATAGGTTAAATTTCATTCAACGATTCAGCAATTAAGAAAATATAAAAATATCAAAAAAAAGATCCAGGTTTTACCTTATTTCACGAAAGCAAAATTTTTAAACTTCTCCGCTAGCTATATATTTGGCTTTTGATTTTTACGACTTTTTCAGAAGATGATTAGATGCTTGAGAACTGTCTTTCTATTAACGAGTAGTGGTAAAATAGACGCGGAAAAGAGGAGAAATTTAAAGTGGCACTATTTGCCCTCCCCCCCCTCCTTTACAAATATATGCATGTGTATATATATGAAACGGCTGCACATACACAAGCAAACAACTCATATATAGAAAATTCGTACGAACAGATTTTATAAAGGAGACTTTTAGATATTTTTAATTCAGAAATTAGCCATTTTTAAGTTTCGTAAGACTTTTGATGAAGAATATAAAAAAGAACTTTAACATATCACGAATTCAAGCAAATTGACAGAAAATGTACTTACATTATATTTCCCGTAAGAATTGCACGGCGTTCTTTAAATTAAAAATTCTGAAAAATTATATAGAAGAATTAAAAAAGAAAAAGTTTCATCAAAGAACTAATCATCTGCGCGCAGTTAATTGCGCAAAGAATCATAATATATGGTTAATATTGCATGCTCGCGGGATCTCTATAATTGCTTTATATCGTGCGTACTTTTTTTCTTTATAATTTTATTCTTAAAACTAAACGGTCTATAATTTTAAAATTTACTATTTTTATAATATTCCGACATTAGTCTTAATAATATTTTACGTTGTTTCTTTTTATATAGATTCTAAAAGTATACTATACGAAAGTTGAAAATTGAAATTAGAAATCGAATGTCAAGGCGCCAGCATATCAATTGACTTCTAATTAAAATTTCACTAGATTCGTAAGAAAATCATTTGACGTGAGTTCAGTTTAATCGCGGGGCGAGGAAAATGGGAAGGAATCCGAGTGAAATGAATATACATATACATATATATACAGGGCTGGGCATATTTCAAATACTTGTATTTGAAATACAATTTGTATTTTGTATTTTGTATTTCAGCGGAACACATAAAAGTATTTTGTATTTTGTATTTTAAATACAATTTCAATCTATTTTGTATTTGAAATACTAAAAAAATTATTGATAAACATTATTGATAACCATTAAGAGTAACTTAAATTTTTCTCATATGACACTAATTATTTTCGTCAAGTTTCAAGCAATATCAAGTCATCAGAGTCAAATTTCATAATCTTACATTAGTAAATAGATTTCTCGTGTGATTGATACAGGACTGTTAAAAAATGTAAGAGAGTAAAACAATTTTTCTTTCTCTCTCTCTAAAAGTGGAGAGGGACCTGTTGAAGCGGAGAGTTTAANATTATATATTATTGTAATTGAAAGATTAAATTAAAAAGTA
>NW_012026805.1:1060026-1060782 GCF_000956235.1 Wasmannia auropunctata
TCTGCCTTGCCAGCCCGCTCAGAGATGTGTATAAGAGACAGATATACGTTAAGTACTTAAATATTTTATTTTATTTTTCTTTAATATTTTTTTTATATAGCTTCGCTTAACAAAACACCAGATACAGATAACTCTGACATCGAAATACAATCAACGTATAAACGAAAATACAGTATGTATATACAAAGTATTATATTTTCAAAGTATAAAAATTCTAAATATTTCTTTAACAAATAGTGAAGGATTTGTTCCAGAGATTTCACTTGCTTTTCTCTAAAAAGTATTTGTTAATATATATGTACACTCGCTCACTAAAAGGTTGCGACACTTTTTTTTTAGAGGTTTCTAATTTATATTTAATATACATAATATGTACTTTATAGATAACTAATATTTTGCAAATGCAAACCACGATGTATGTAGTGTATGTACTATCTTTAATCTAGAAGCAGTATAACACCAATTGCGGTCCGCATTTGCAAAATATTAGTGCGTTTTGAAACCTATAAAAAGGAAAATATCGCAGTCTTTTAGTGAGCGAGTGTACAAGAAATATTTATACTGAAAGTAATATTTAAGAGGTACTTATTTTAATTTTTTTACAGAAAAAGCAAGAACGCTTGAAAAAAAAGATGAAAATTATTCTTATTGTGAAGAAGCTATTTTGAGAGAATTGGAACGTACAAAACCAACAAATCAATCTCACGCAAAGCCTGATAAAATTGAATCTTTTACTAAAGATCGGAAGAGCACACG